>NW_010400697.1:0-30977 GCF_000710305.1 Buceros rhinoceros silvestris | reverse complement strand
TAGGGAAAAGCCTTAGGGAAGCGGGATAGCGGACGTTCAGTCTGCCCACACAAGGAAAAGCTGGGTGCTGCTTTTCCCGGTCTTTGGGCTGTGTGCAAACCGTGTCACACAGGAACAGGCTTCAAATACACGCCTCTAATTCCTCCCGTGCTGCTGTACGGTGAGCGCGGGGACTTCAGAAGCTCTGCGAGCAGCTTCCTGCTTGGGCTTAGTGTCATCCCTCAGAGCTGGCAGCATCTGATATTTTCAGATAATTAATTTAGTACAAGTGTTTGAGAATAGGGCATATTGAAATGTCACTACGAGGATGCTATCGTTTTTGAAATTTGATGTAGAGTAGTTGACAGGAAAAAAAAGGCAAAACACAAAAGTCAACCCCAAACTCTCCAGTGGTTATAATGAGTTCATTTTATATAATTTATATCGGATTATAATGTTCAATGTCACACGGGAGGAAAAAACCCCACACAATCTGTTTTCCTTTATATTTGCAGTATATGATATATTTATATTTATTTTATCCTTGTTGCCTCTGTTTTCTGAGTGTTTAGCAGAACTGATGAAGCCCTGATATGTTTATGGTTGCAATATGTCTGTCCTTATGCTGAAGGACAGAGGAAAACATAACTGGCAGCTAAAGCATGACCTTTGTACGCCTTAAAGTATGGTTCTCAATGACCATTTTGCCCTCAGCGTATCTGCTGACAGTTTCAGCAGATGTTTGCGTATCAGTGAAGTGTGGTCATGACTGTTGACATGCCCAGACGTTATTTCTGCTGAAAAAACAGCTTTTCGGTACTCCAGAATTGCTCTATCTTCGATTCAGAAGCTAGATTAATGTGTTTTTAGGAGCTCTGCGTGGAGCCCCTCTGATTGCTTCCATGTTTGAGCTTACTGCAGCATTTTGGCTGTAAGTAGGCACTGAGAATAAAACCAAGCAGACGGTACTGCCAGTCAGAATGGTTTGGGAAGAGAAATTTATCAGTGGTCACACAGAGCAAGAAAGGAAGGAGAGAAAACTTCAAACACACCCGACCAATTTGGAGTGCATTTCGGTGTGCGTTGTTACCTGGATTAGCATTATTTTTTTTTCAGGATTTCGGTTTTCTTTAGAAGCTATACAATTTGCATTTGGGCTGGTTTTCCTTGGTTTGCGCGTTTGGGGTTTGTTTTTTTAACTGAACAAGGTTTCAGTGGTCTAAGAACAAAGCTGCTGCCTGTGTGGAAACAGATGAAGTATTAATTGGATTACAGGTGCTCTTAATTATCGTGTGCTGAAGGTGTTCAGTTTGCCTGTGATCATGGCAGTAGTGTTAATATGGACTGAGAGAGAGGGTTTTTTCTTGTGCTAAGCGGAAAGCTCGGAGAGTATGAAAAGGGTGAGTAAAGCTGACTGGAACTTTACTAAAACTTTATGCATTTCTTGTTCGTCCTGTTCCTGAAGGACAGTGTTTTCCCTTAGAGTGTGAAAGTTTATCTTTCTTTTGTGAAGCACTTTGCTAATTGAATACCTGTGAGATGCTTGTGGTGTGGGAGGATGGCAAGTTTTTGCAGAAGATAGTAAGAACAGCCTGTTCTTGGTTACCGTGTTTAAAATTTTCCCCCGAAGAGCCAAGGCGTTCGGTAGAAAACTACATGGGCGAATTTCACTAGCCTGACGTTTAAATCTGATTCTAGACGGATTTGAAAACTGTGTGTCTGTGAAGTCTCAGTGAAGCCAGGAAGTCTCTGAAGAGCTGTAGAAATACAGGCATAAAATATTTTATTATTCCATTTTCTCCTATTGTCTGCTTCTTCCCGCTGCTAGGAGGAAGGTAAGGTAACTGCTCCAGAAGCTTTAAAACATGATACCTATTTCCTGCACAGTATTTTCTCATAGAACTGACTGTTCCAATATTCAAGAGGCCCCCAAAAACCTTTAATAAAACTAACTATGCATCACTTTGTTATTTATATTGCAAGGGTCAGGAAGGGGATGAGAAGTTTACAAGAATGGAAGGAGCCATCTGTGTGGGAGGGGACCACGATTTAGAAGTACAAAACCCAGATGTGGCAATCCTGTGACGTCACAAGATCCTTGCTTAGCTTGAGAGCGTAGAGAAAACTGCCTGACAGACCTGGAAAGGGTGCCTCACGCAAGCTCTCTAGTCGTTCATGTGATCTTTAAAATGAAGAACCCTGATTATGCATTTCTGTCGCTTTTGATGTATGATCGGAGCTCAACAATGCTGTATTTTTGTCAAAGACATTTCAACTCCAGCACTTTCCTGTCTTCAATTTTCATAATTGATTTGATAACAAAATTACTTATATGAAGTTCATGACTTTTTTTGAGAGAAAAGAGCTTCCTTCACCCATACTCCTCCCCTCATTACTGTATTTTAACTCATATGTCTGAAAGTAATATTGTATATTTAGGCTATAGGCTTGATTTTATCCTGACCTGTACAGCAACAAAGAATCTTTCAAATACAGTGAATTAAATAAAGCAGTGTGTTCTTTAACATATATGCTTTCAGATCATTGAGAAGGATGTTGTGAAGTAGATCTGCATCAAGAGAGGAAGGCTAATGAAGACAAAACCCCAAGACCTCTAAGTCTTAAGAAGAGGTCTATGCTATTTGCCTAACAAGATTATGTCCATAGGCAAAACAAAAAGTAGCAGAGTGCTCGCATGTAATCCAAGAGATGGTAGTTGTAGGAAGTAAGCGTAAGAAGGGAGAAAGAATTTGCTGTTTGCCTGTAAAATAAGCAAGATGAATTACTGAAAACCAGTTTTACTTTATCCCTTTACACAACTGACTTGTAAACAGAGGTTCTGTCCATTTCCATCGTTTCAGAAGGTTTTGGGAAGCTTAGCCTTAAATAAGGAGAAATAGTCAAAATAATCTCCGACTCTCCAAGACATAGACATTTAGGGATAGCTTTTTAAAAGTATGAGGTTACCTAACTCTTACATGTGGTATTAGGTATCTGGGGACGTCTAGATGCCTATTCCAAAACCACATTATTATAAGCTTAAAAGACCGTGAAATCAAATCTAGTATCAAATATAAAAGTAGCAGAACGTAGAATGAAGAAGGGAAGGGAATAGGCAGAGTATATTATAAAATAGTGTGTTTGAATGTAATGCCCAAACATTTTTATTCCCCCTAAAGAAAGATGTTGAATTTTTTACATCTAAACTTGGAAAAAGCCAGGAAAAAAACCCCCTAACCCATCAAAAAACTCTATTTTTCAAGTCTAAAAATGTTATGAGGAAATGCCATATATACATTACATACACACGAATATTACCTACATGCATTAAAATGTCAAATAATCTGAAACAGAAGTAGCATTTTATCAGAACTGCTTTTTTATATAAATCCAGAAGAAATATCTATATAAAGTGACTCTTAACTCTAGAGCACAATGCAGCATGCTGAATGCATTTAAAATTTATCCGCAAACTCCCTTTAGTTATCAAGCTGGAGAACATTTATCCTGTTTGTTATTGACATCTCCCAGAATTCTTTCTACGGCTTTGTGCAAATAGCTTGTCAACCTTTTGGCAAATAGGGGTGATTTTCAGTAACATTTTCAGATTCTTCAAATTGAATTATACATCCACAGGCAGTCAATCTTTGTTACCATTAATTTTACAAAAAAAAAAAAAAATCCTTTCGTATTGAAGGCTAGCTCTGCAGAGGACACAAGCATTGCAATGCTAGCGGAGATCTGACCAAAGTGCTAGAGAGATCCTGCCCGCCAGAATCCACAGCCTTTGGCTCAGCACGCAGGATTGTTCTACAATACGTGGAAAATTATTACGTGCCTTTGGGTACTGGGGGAATTTTAGTACTGGGAACTCCTGTACCTGTGAAGAGGTGGATGAGCAAAGGTTGTGAGGTCTAAACTGTGGTTGTCACGATCTAAACTGTAAATTTGCAAACGACTGAATTTTGTCATTGAACATGACGATGTGAAGAACACACACCTATGGGCACAGCCCTGTTTGTGTTTTGGCAACTAGGGTTTTTTTGTCTCTTCAAATTCAAATCTGTTAAAATATTTCATTTTGAAGTGGCTTTAAAAAAATGTGTGTATAATTTTATTGACAGTTACTGAATCCAGTAACTCATTAAAATATGAGATACATTACCGTTTGATTAGTATATAAGTACTGGATAAGGTCTTTATTAGGCCCTTGACCTCTCTTTGTCTTGCCTATTGAGAGTCTGGAAAGAAGGCCGGGAGAGATTAAGAATACAGCACCATGTGAAGTCTTTACACCATAGCCAATACCAGAGCTGGAGAGAGCGCTGGGCCGTAGCAGGGAGTCTCACTTCAGCACGGAGAGCAGAGCCACTGCTGTGCAACAGGCTGATCCAGCACAGAGAGGAGTGTCACCAGAGGGATGCTGTAATATTTTATTGCTAATAATAATGACATACTCAGAAAAAATTTAAGGTTTTGATCCACCTAAAATATGTGGGGCGTAAAATTACCTTCCCTTCCAGTACTCAGAAGTTTAGGACTCATCTGCTCTTATAAAAATCAATAAAAGTGTGAAAATTGAAGCGTGCTGAATGAGGTGCTATGCAATGCGTTTAGTTTGGCATATCGTATTGTACAGAAAAGTCTGCGATTCTCTTTTAGCTATCAAATGTAGCCTTCTGCAAATGGAAAAAGGTGAGTTTTTAGAATTACAGATCAACTTGCAATGATTTAAAACTTCCTTAAGAAAACACTTATTAGTATGGAAGGTTGGATTGGTGAAAATGCCTTACAAATCCACCGAGGGTTTGCATACGGATTATATTACCAAATGTCAGCTAAGAGCTACTTTTTCTGTATGGCAAAGCCACCTCTTGTTACCAAACTGGGCACATCATCATTGAGTTTTCAGTTCTCTTAAAGAAAGAATGTGCATATAGCTGCGAGCCAATGGTCAATAAGTGATAATTTTTTCACTGTTTTTTATGTATGGAAATAAGGACAGAGATGACAAAGACAGTAATTTTTTAAAATTATTTTATGGCTTCTGAAGTTCTGCTATTCTGTATTTTCTCTGGAGTGAACGAACAAAACAATCGATGCCTCGTGTGCATGTCTTCTTGTTCAGCTGCAGGAAATGCTCCCACTTTCTTGAGCAAGATTTCAACCTGCAAGCATGATGGAGGACGGGATTTGGTAGGTTTTATATTAAGTGCCAAATTTTCCTGGAGTTACTTACTGCCTCTCTCTTCAGTTGCTAAGAGTGGCAAGTCTAAGACCAGGAAGGTAGGGGTAGAACTGTAGGCAAAGCTATGTCAGACAGTAAGTCCATCATGGTCGAGCGATGAAAAAGGCAATCAAGGATAGACCACTAATTTAAAAAGGCACATTTCCACTAAGCAGAAGTCCTCAGCAGACGGAAGGTGATGAAGAGCACTATTGCTACCTTGGTGATAGATTCAAGTTTTGGCAGAGCTGTTGGTGGAGCACAGATGTGCAAAACACAGGGTCTTTACAGTGAGAATATTTTTCATAGTCCACCTCTTGGGAATGACAACTAATTGCTCTAAATTTGTAAGGAAGGAGACGGGAGGACTGTGGCATTTATCGTAAAGGTATGGGATATAACTCTATGAAAGCCAGTGCATGAAACCAGGTATTATGTCAGCTAACAATTTGCTTATGTGGTAAATTGTGAGTGTTCCTCTTATCAGTGAATTGCTCGTAGAAAAAAGGAAAAAGCCCCACCTGCTCACCCTCCTCCAGCCTACAGATATTATTGGCAGGCTGGCGTGGTACAATTTTGTTTTGTGTTCGGAGTGATAGTAATGAAAAGGGTCATCAATATAGATAATATTACTATTGATTTAATGTTGCTTTTTTCCTTGCAGTTTTGCTTTGTCATGACCTTTCTCTCTTGTACAGTGCGTTCTCTCTTCTCCACTTCTAATAAATGAAAGTATATGTCCCTCAATCTATGTCTTAAGACAGTCAGTAGCTGCTGAAGGAATGTTTTTATCTTTGGAGTTGGAGGTAACACTGTAAAACTTTGGGCTGTGGCAGGTCATGTCATTAAAATACACTTTAAGCTGTGGGATAATTAGAAAAGAGTAGGGATTTAAATGTTTATAATAAATAGGATTATTATCATCTATGTGATGAAGCAGTAGTTTGAATAGTGTAAAATGCACTAATTTTGTGCTTATATAAATTCTTTTTAAAGGCTTCGTATTGAATTAATCAATTTAAAATCAGATTACTCAGATCCCTCAAAACTTTAAATGTATTGACAGGTTTTCTTTTTTTCTCTGAGCTTTATGAGTCTTAATTCTTCTTCAGATTAATTATCTGTGTGTGGTCTTGTTCATTAGTTAAACTGTAAGGACAGTATCTTAGTCTCACTAAAGTCAATGGCAAAACTCTTACTGAAAAATTATTATAAAATGAGGTTGTTAGTTCAGCCTTATTTTTATTTTTGGGGATTTAAAGACATACACCTTACAGAACTTTTAAAGAATAATTATAATTTTTTTTTGTATGTGAAATATATAGGAATAAAACTGTCATTTAACAATCATAGTATTTGCAAAAGTATGCAAAAACTACCCTAGTCACAAAAATAAAGTAGTTTACAAATTTATGATACGCAATAAAATAGATTATATTGTAGAATCAGCAAGTTTAGCAAGTATTTATAAATCATTTTATATAAATCGTTATATATAAATGTAAGTAATTTCTTAATATAAAGTTATATAAATAATTTCTTAATCAAAGCTGCTAAGCAGTCCGTTAGTGTTAATTACAGTATTGACATCAGAACACAGATGAAGAGGGCGGCAGCACTGTAGTATTTAAAATACAGTTTTAATACACACAATGCTGGGATGAAATTCAAGTCGATCAAACACGGCTCCATTGTGTGATGCCAGGAAAAGCAGGTTTTCTATGTCATTCCACTTCTGTTGCTGAAAACTATAAAGCTTTATCTATCTGAATAACTTGTATTTTTGTTTTTAAAGAGCTATAGTTTTCAAAAGAAGAATTGATTTAGACGTCTGAGTAGTTCGATCTTCAGGTACACAAATAACAAAATGTGGTTTAGGTCTTGCAATCCAAACCCAAAGTGCCGTGTTTGACATTTACATCCTCCATATTCAGGTTCGTTCTGGGGTAGGAGCAGCAGCTCTTCCAGTAGCACGGGTGGTTCTTGGCAGTCCAAGCTGCAGCTGCTGCAGCGTGGACTCTTAGCGGTGGAGTTACGCACGCCGGGTCAGCAGTAACAATGCTCTCAGGGTATTACCTTTGAAGGGCTTGGAGGCTGCAGATGTTGTTTACAGACTTTCATATTGTTTTTCTCTACCTTGCGTTGAAGATTTTTTTCATGGCTCATAATCATTTTGAAGAATGAGGTCTTAGCTGCGCATTTATAAAACTCTTACGTTTGTGTGAGCAATTGGAGGGCAAAAAAAGGGCAAAAGAGGCAACAAGTGTATTTTGTGAAACTTTATACTGATTCATAAATTCTGCTAGGAGCTAGGATTTAATTCAGCCTCTGTCAAATTTAGGGCCACCTCAGAGATACTCATGACAAATTATGTAACCTTGAATGTCCCATTACTGCGTCAGGGGACTAATGGGAAACAGTGCTTCTTGGGGGAGGCCCTTCTTTGTGGCGCGTGGGGTGACGTGGTGCCAGAGAGCCTATTTGCCAATTTGCTGCCATGCAAGGCTTTCTTTCCCGCTGGAGTAGGTCCCATAAAGCTGGCTAAACTGTCTTAATAGTTCTTCTTCTGTCATCAGAGGACTGTGAAAGGGTCTAGCAAAGCTGGAAAAGTGCTGTCTTGTGCTTATGACACATGACATAGCATTTCTCTTTTTTTCCCCCTCCCTAATGAAGTCACTTGGAATTCAGAAGTGCTTAGACAGGAAGATGGTTCCTCAGATAATCCTGACTTTTCTTTCTGTCCTTGTTAAAACTATATTCTGTATTTATTAAAGAAGTACCTCTGTGCCTTCCCTAGTCTAATTATTCTCAAAACTTTAGTTCTATTAGAACCGGTTATTTCCGAAGAGTGTACTGCTGACATACAAACACATTTGCGTGAGAGACGTGTCTGTTAGTCACGTTAGCAATCCTACAAGCCAAACCTTTGAAACCAAGCTGCATCCGGATGTATGTTTCTATTACTGAGTCCATGCCTGAGTTCATTCATAAGCTTATACCCTAACACGGAGGGAAAGGAGAATGTTCTTTTTATGGTGCCATTTCATGAGAGACATTTACTTGCATATTTTCCTTACATGCACTAATCCAGTATTGTGCATGTTTTGACATTCTAAAGGTCATTGTCTTTCTCTAGATTTATACAAGATGTATTAAAAAGAGCGTTAGGAAAAATAAGACCTCAACACTGTACTTGGAAGTTTATGATTCATTACAGTTTGCATACTTTAATTTAATTCCCTTGGAGATTTAGTTTTGTATGATTTTTCTAAATAAGAAATGACATTTCGGGGAAAAGAGAAGAGAGAGATCTGCCTCTGTGCAAGAAATCTGTTAGAATTCTTTTTTTCTCTCCTCTCAATGTGTGGTTCAAAGAGATGGGAAAAAAAGTTATTGATCCAAGCAAGCGATCAATAGGCAGAGCCATTCACAATTAGACACTCTGTAGAAAACAACTTGAATCAAATTAACCTGGAGCACTTGATGCAGTTTTCCCTGGTAACCTTGCTCTCAAGCATGTTTTAAGTTTAATAAATTATATTTATGTAGTAAAAAAGGGTGTCTTGAGAATTGCTAAAATATATACTCTCTAGGTTGCACTGTAATCCCCTTTGTAATCACCTATTAGTATAGCTTTTATTCTTTGAGATAATAGGGTTTTATTTTAAAAGACCATGGTCATACTGCTTTTATTAGTTTTACTTCTAAAGGTCATGCCACAGTTGTCAAAAATAAGCATAGATCTTAGTATTAATATTTTTAAAGTACAAGTATATCTAAAACACAATGTCAGCAAAGCTGCTATTGTTACTCTCCCCGTGGTAATTTAAGGTTGGGGAGCTTTACTGATTAAACCCTTCATTTTAATTTTAAACATTTGCATTTAAAAGGCAATTTCTTTGACTGGTAATAAATGAGGCATTGGTTATATTTAATAACTCCTATGCATTGTGGTGTCACAGCAGACCCACAAGAGTACATGCTGTCACACTGAGGATGATAGATTTTATAAAACTGTGTTGCATAAAGATGAACCCTTTTGTGCTACCTTGCGAGGTTGCCATGGTGACAGAGCACTGCTTCATGGGTATTTCACTTTTCTGGTAATGTTAGATACTGAACCCAAAGCTGCTGCTTCAGATTGTTCTTAAATCTCACTTTTAATATGACATCGTTTTGTAGCGACCTATGATTCATCTTTTATACCTTTATTTCCTCAGAAATATCTCCTTTAAAGCTGTCGTAGCTAAAGTACTGAACGTGGTAACTTACCAAAAGCTGACCATAGTAGATAGTTAAAGATTTTGTTGCTCTATTTTCTATGCCATTGCTCATTTTTTATAAATATTTAGGATGTGTTTTGCAATTCTATACTTTCTCTGAACTATAGAAAGATCAATCTCAGGTATTTATAGCCTATGGAAATATTTTCATTGTGGGGAAACGTTAAAGACAGCACGCCATAGACAGACAAATCCTGTCAATAGTTTGAAAAATTACTTGTTAGCAAAATGAGTTTAAATCCTTGATGTATGGAAAATAGTTACAAAAGTGGTTTTAGTTCTGCAAATAAAACCACAATTGTTCGTGGAGATATCGTGCATTTCTCTGTAGTATATGTTGTGTTTTTATTATCCTATATCAATAAGAAATCATATGGGAACTTCAGCTGGTTCTGATATTCATGAACCAGTGATTTTCTTTATCTTTACAAATGAACATGACTGACATGGAAATCCGTACTCCCTGCCTTCAGCACGTATTTCTGAATGTTTGGCTGTGGATTGTGCACTGTGCTGAATCAGCCGGAACTATAGTACTCTCGAGATACAGCCAACTCCTTGGCATATGGCAGAAGATATATACATGACAGTAAGCCATAGCTTTCGGTACCCGGGTGGAGCTCCCTGACTATGCTAATGAAACTCATGCAACAGGAGGATTTTTTGGAGGAAGGATCTCTTGCTGTTTTCAAATGAAAACAGATAAAATAAAATGCTTTCCCGAGGAACGTGTTGGAAATGTTTCTGCACATTCTTTTGCCCCATTCGTATTGAATACTCCCCAGAGTGCTTCAGTGTTTGTTCAGAGCTTCTAGGAGAGAGACTGGCAAACATTTCACAAACGACTGAGCCAACGGTTCTGAAAGCGGGTGCTGGAAGATGTGAGAGCCTCTTCCTGCATGCCTCTGCGTGGGGAAAGATGGCACTGTGCTCAGTTTGCTAATTAAGCAGACTTTCACTGTGGCTTCCCATTTGAAGTAATCTTGGAACAAAGAGAGACTTTAAAGGCCAGAAAAGGGCTATTTTAAGAGGAATGGAATGGAATGGAATGGAATGGAATGGAATGGAATGGAATGGAATGGAATGGAATGGAATGAAATGAGGGAAGACTTTTACTCCTCTCCTACTTGCAAAAATTTAGACAAATGCAGTGGAGAAAAATCCCTTCCTTTTAATGTTAGTGTTGAAACCCATCTACAACCTGTCCTGCTGCCTTCACTGTGTCTAAACTTGCATGCTGTCCTCATTTTTGCTAAACTTTGCATCCAAAAAATTTACACGGCCCTTTGCACTTCCTGTCTTTCTCCCTAAAATTAAGTAGTTTTTCAAGTATCTGCATCATATTGCTTACGTGAAGAATCAAAAGCTGTTCAGCAAACAAAATGCTCAATATCTTTTTTTTCTTCTATTCTTATAATTACTTTGGATTTTCTAAATTAAGAGGAAGAACTTTTAAAAATGTTTGTTCACCTGAGTGTGAAAGTTCTTGTTTTGTGTTATTACTTTTCTTAAGAGCTACTAGTTGTCAGAATGTGCTGTGATCTCACAATAGTTTCAACAAACTTTATGGTTCCCCAAATAGCATGAGTTTTTCTGAATAATTTTCTAAGAAGCTAATTTAAACTAAAATTTCAGAAGTAATTCCATCTTTTTATGAAATATTTTAAACTAGCACTGCTTTTATCTTCATATATTGTAAATAATTCAGGCAACAACATTTTGCTCCAGAATATCACTATCTTTAAAAATGTCGTATGATTTCAGTAAATTGTCTATAACATTTCTAATGAATAACAGAGTTCATTACTATACTTGAAATCACTTCTTCGTTATTGACAGTGCTGCCGGCGGGTAGGGGGGCAAGCTGGTACGGAAGGCTTCGAAAAAGTCTACCCCTCATATTACCTCTGTGTAGAACCTCATGTTCTGAAATACCTGTTCCTGAAGAGAGAATTTTGCCCTTCTGGCAGTCTCCTGAAATATTGATAACATCTTATTCTCTAACTTGAAGAGGAAATGTTCCTCTGATCAGCCTGTCCAACACAGGGAATGCATATAGCTTTTAATCCACTGCAGTAGATAAAAGAAGATCAGAAGGCTCAGATACTGAGCGGTCTTCTTCATCACAACATAAATTCAGACAATATTTTCGATAACAAGCCACGCATCATCAGCAGAAAATCTTCTGTTGCTATTGACACCTTAGTTCTGTCTGATAAAGAATGATTACATGCAGAAACGTGCAATATTGCATATGAGAGAGAGAAGGTAGGAATGATTTTTAATAATCAGCAATTCCTTACTGTCATAAATTATTCCCAACTTTATTTTTTAAGAGAAGCATTCTTTCACGTAAATGAATAGTAGAAAAATCACTTTCACTTCAGATGCAAGCTATACCCAGGCATCCTGCAGTATTGTCACTGCAAATAAAGTGCCATGGCTCTTAGTATGCAAAAGGTTAAATACTCTGATAACACATTTTTGTGCGTTTGCTGTGCTCGCTCACTGAAGTGTGCACACAAGTTCCCTCCCTCTTGCTTCCCTCCACTAATAAAGGTGTTGGAACTCTTCAAAAAAGATTACTTTCTTCAGCCTCTGCCTGACAAGGTGCACACCAGTTTCTTTCCAACATGGCAGAATAAGCTGGTCTTTCACTTCGAACACGCTGACAGGTATCTTGTGGCAGGACAGTAGTGGGATACTGCTGGGTGCTTCTCATAGGTAGCACTGAATTGTAGGACTTTTTAACTGCACATTAAGACCTCTGTACGATTGATGCATTTATTGATTCAACAACAACACTCATTAGTGGAGCTTAAGAAACTCGCATGAACGCCATTGTAGCTGAAGCTTATGTAGGGAAGAAGGTGAGCGTGGACAATCAGATTTAGGTATTGCGGTACACTGTTGTGGTACACTGGGTGGCAGTATAGGCGCTCGGAAGATCACGGGCTGTGACGGGAAGGTAGGAACCACCCACGAAGGGCGAGGCTTCTCTAGGGACTTTATAACCTTCCGCACTGCGCAATAAAATGCCATTTTGCATCTTCTATATTAGAATAAGTGTCTAAATGGACCTTGACGGCAGAGGTCAAGTGCCAAAAATCACAACGAGTTTCCACATTTAGGTAGCATTCCCTGCAAATGAACGGTTCTTCATGTGCGTATCTGAGCTCGGCTCAGTAGTAAAGCAAACCAACACTTCACAGGAGAGAGAATTGTGTCCTCGCTTTTATAACCTTAAAATAGGTTCTGAACAATGAAGTTCAGTCAGAGAGAAGATGCCTTGTAAATATGTGACATATTTGCTTTGCAGGACCTTTAGAAGTTGTTGTTGTTTGGTTGGTTTTTTATCTGAAGTGAAAAGTTTGGCAGATATTACTAAGTCGTCGATAAAGTGCTCTGAAAAGTGATTGCATATTAATAAATAAATTGGAAAAGCGAATTAAAATACTGCCCAACAATTTTTTAAATGGCACTGGATGCTTATATACTCCTGTGCAAAAAGGAGCCCAAAGTTATTTAAACACAGAGGCATCTTAATAGTCATTTTAAAAAGGTTCGTGAACCAGATTTTTAAGCTGATGATTTGGGTTGGTTTTTGGAAAATCTGTTACTTGTAAGATAACTCCTCCAGCTTCTCCAGCACACATTTGTTGAGGGTCTGGTCTTTTTTTGCCCCGTTGCATTTGTTGGTATCTCTACTGCACCCTGAAAACGACTGAACTAAAGGTGATCAAGCTCAGCTTCTCGTGTAAAATGCAGTGTAAGAACTTTGTGATTTGTTTTGGTATTTATTTATTTAAATACAGCACTTGCAGTGGAGCTAAGAACCTCACATGAGCACTCTCATGGTAGAAGTTTGTCTGGACAACACATTCTTTGGCTTCTATCATCTAAATACTTTTTTGCTTTGACTGGCTCCTAGTTGATGAGCTCTGGAACAAGGATAGAATGCTTCAGGTTGGAGACAACCCAGTGAACCTTACCGCCTTGCTCCCTTAAGCTTTGTTTAAATTAGCGAGGTGCTCTAAGTGCTGACATGTTTTTGGAGTCATGAGAAGTAGGCCAACTGCAAGAGTTTTGCTGGTTCTTTTCTAAGTTATGTACTGACTTCAGAGCTGGTTTTCTTACCTTTAGGAATTAACATATCATAGGCCCATAACAGAGCAATAAAAATTAAAAATATTTATAGTTGCATTATGTCTTTGTGATCAAAATATAATTCCTACTCTGTGTGAAATTCTGGGGTTTAAAATTTTTTCTCATCTGATAGAAACTGGGTTTTCAGAACTTCCTGTGAAATGACACATTTTGTCAATGTTGGCTATTACTGAAATAGTGTCGATGTGAGATTCATTGAATCATAATCAAAAAAGGAACATACAACCACAAATCTGGATGCAATCTGGAGTCTGTTTGTTCCACATGCACAATTTGAGCATTGCCTGTGCCTCAGGGACTTACCTCATGATATTTCGTTGTAGAATTGACTTCTACATTTGTAAAATGTACCCTGGCCACAGAAATTTGCTAGTAGACTTGGAAATGCAGTATAATAGGATGTATATTAGACATTTTTTAGAGGTGTATGATGTTTTTTCTGGGAGACTGTGATTTCTTGATTGGACTCTAAAAATAAATCAAGTATCCTGTAGTCAAGAGTAAGTCACCTAAATATCCGCTATGGGTAGGTAAGAGAGAGACCCTTGAGAAGTCATTGAGAGCAAATACGAAACTTACTCATGAGGCTTCATTTAAGTGTTTTTGTGATCATGAACCAGAACATGCAGTGGGAAATGGAGAGTTTTATTCTGACCCAGTTTAACACTAACTCACATTCAAGGGCAATGACAGATGGAAGGATAGATTATTCTTAAGCTGTTTCATTAGCCTTCAAGGGAAGAAACACAGCTATGTAATCCAGTATTCTTTCCTCCTACTCAAAAAATATTTTACTTTTAAAATACTTTTCCTGTATTTTTTATTAAGGTATTTATATTTATACTTATTTATATTAGTATATATTAGTATTTCATTACTGTTCAGAATAACTGGGAGAGTGTAAACATTCTAAATTCCTAGTCTCTTTCTCCATAGATATGAGAAGGTGAATACCTTCTTTCCTACAGTGGAAAAAGTATAACCCTTATCTACAAATGTGAGAGATGCTGTGACACTGCAGTCGTATTTCCAGAGTCATAAATATTCCTTCTAAGCACTAAATGTATGTTTACTGTGATGTATTTAGGATGATGTTGGACTGAGTTTGTATTGGTAGAACACAAAATCAAAGGCAGTAGACAAATGTGACCCTGTCACTCAATTTATGACAAGAATTTCCACCTAACTACAACCAGTATTCAGGTGTCCTGTGATTGCTTCTAACTGCTGGTGAGGATAGAGCGAGCTTGTTTTCCAGGAACAGTATGCTCTTTATTTCCCACTTTGATCACACTGAAAATCAGAGCAAAGACCTTCTCTTTCTCCTTTCCTCCAAATCAGATCAAACTCAAGCACGCAAGGACAAAATATAAAAAGTAGTCAGGTTTCCAAGAGCTGAAAATATGGCCTGCCATAATTAATCTAGTATATGTTATAATTACATCTAGCCACAAAAATAGAAAGTAATACAGTGCTATTTTTGTCTAGTGCCAAAAATGCATGGAGGTCATAACACATTCTTTCGAGGAAAGGTCCATAATTACTTCCTCACTATCTGGAAGATACTAGTGCTGATTTCTTGGAAGGTATTTTGATTGATTCATAAAAAAAAAACCCAAACAAAAAAAGGGAAACAAAACAACAGGATCCTATGATTTGTAAAAATTGCTAGTGTCACAGATTTTTTACATTATATGCTAGGCTGATGAAGGAAACTCGCAGACTTTTCTTGGTAGCTTAACCAAGACATGCTACAGCCAGCTGCAAAGGTACTTCTAGTAAAAAGGATTTGAATTGACCATGACATCTGAGTGCATTGTTCAACTATGTCTAAAACACTGTGTTTGCACTGGCATCTTCCTTAGTGAAAAAATCATAGCTTTTACTTCATTTATTAGCGTACACTTGGGTCTAAAAAGATAATTTTTCATTTCTAGTCTATGGACTAAGGTACTATTTTGATGAAGCAATTCACAAATACTTTTATAGGACAGCTGGGATTTTTGGCATGTTCCCTGCTGACAGTTCGTAAGAAATGTGTACCACTACCCACGATTTTACATCTTTTGAGACCTTTTTAGGATCAGGCAGTTGCAGGCAGACAAGGTATTGGTATGGAATTCCACCCAATACTGAACTATCTATCTTCTCCTGTGACACAACAATATTACAATATTCTCTTCTTCTCAATAAATATTTAGCCATCCTAATTTGAGCTTTTGCTAAGACAGCTATCCGTCTAGTGTTGTATGATATTATTTCAAGTCATGCATATTTTATTTATATCTTTCCTAACTTGAAGATCCACAGCCATATGTTTCAGCCCTATATCAGCAGGGCTGAGCATCTGTTCTCTAAAAAGATGAAGCAGTTTTGGGGAAGCTGCAAGTGATAAAACCATCTTCAAATCCGAATTCTGTACGTCTTGAATGACCAGCCCTTTTACTGAGTGTGGGAAATTAAGGCATTCCTCAGATTTTTTTACTAATGCTAAAGATGTATTCCAAAGAAAACCCTGCACATCAGGGTTAACATTTGTCTCCGATTTTGGAAGCCACTCCCTTTCATGAAAGGTATTGTCAGTTCAGCATCATTTTTTCATAGTCTGTTGTCAGTCTTTGATGACCAGTTCTCCAGAGAGAATAGAAATCATTTAAGGCAATGCCCTGTATTGTATTCTTCAAACAGTCTGACTTTTGCAAAAGCAGAACTCAAGCAGCACAGGGGGTACAAGTTACGCAGCACAGCTGTTTGTCAGAGGACGAGTGAGTTAAAGTGGTCTGTGTCATATATAGTCTGGATAATACAGCTGAAGAACTTTTCTGTCTAGGCCTTCGGAATACTGGGGAAGCTCTTTAAATGCATTCTGCAATATTAATTTGGCCATCTTCTAAAATTTCACCGATTTTATTCCTAGCACTTTTTGCTTCAAATGAGCCTATCTGTGTATTAAATATTCAAAGACCTCTGTACTCGGGTATTGTTTTTGTAATATTAATTATCCAACCCAAATGGTCATACCTATTACAGTAGCTCAGCATCGTGTTAAAGTAACTGGACCACTTGAATCTGTTGACATTCGACTTCTAAACTGTTTCTGCTGCATATTGTTAACTCCTGGAGCAAATATGAATGCTGCTCTAATGGATCAGAAATGTGAAACCAGTAGTAAAGTTATAATTCCCAGGTGGGAATTTTGTAGATTGATCCCAGAGTTTTAGATGTATCTAAAAAACCATCTATCCTCTTAAACTATTCTCTCTTTCATTTTCTATCTAAGGTTTTGATTTCAGGGGAAAAAAAAAGCAATTTATTTCATAAATAAATTTCAAAAATTTCGTTTCCAGTGTTGTGACTCAATCTGCAGCTACTGAGACCCAGTCTGAAAAAGAGTGAAAAGATAAGAACTGTTTCCTAAAGTTAAGGGATGCTCAGATCCCAAAGAGAAGATTCACATACTGAGTTATACCTAGTCAGGGCAGATCACATGTCGAGTGGCATGCAGGAGGCCACTACACTTGAGCTAGCCAAAAATAAATGCATAAAAGAGGAATAGATGGGAAATTCTATTCTCTACAAAGTTTAAGTGACCTTATATAGTACAGGATTAGGCTCCAATGAGAAATATTTAAAGTCTGTAACTTACAGGCATAGAAGTTATCTTTTCTTTTTTTTTTTTTAATTTTTAATATATTCTAGTATCATTTTCTCAGGAAGTAAGATACCAACTTCGATGCACTGCTGACTATCAGGACACAGTACCTCTGCGTCTCAGTTGCAAGGGTACTTAATTTGTGAACCTCTGAGCAGTCCACATGGTCTTTCAGATTAGTTAACTGTTCAAGACTTGCCGTGAAATTGGGTGGTAAGAGTCCTTTTTACTAATTCAGTTCTTAGACCTGATCCTACGCTAAGTCAATTCTGATTCTTGATCAGAGTGAAATTCAAGAGATTTCAAACTGATTTCTGAGCTCCTCATTTTAGTCCTTTGTCTTCTAATCTCTGGGGTTGGGTTTTCCAGCTTTGTTCATTACAGTTGGACATTTATTGTTTATAATGAAAGTTGAGATCATTATAGGCCACAATCAGGAGAATCAAGATTCTCGTTGGCAAGAGTAGACAATTTGTGGCTTTTTTGAGCTATGCCCTAATGTAGATTTGGCTTGAGCATGGCTTTCATGCTGAGCTTTGTACCACTGCTGAGTCCAGGGTTGTGCTGGGGAAAGCTGCTGGGTGACCTGCACATCCCTTCCACCTGCCAAAGCAAAGAGGCCAGCAGGGAACAGAGGAGGCAGATAGTGACCTGGGTTTCGGCAGCACGCCTGTCTTCATCCAAAATAGATCAGAGGGACTGCTGAAAACTCTTGTCATCTCCTAAATGGGAACCATTTCCTTAGCTTCATTTGGCACATTTCTAAAATATGCATGTGCTACGTAAAAAAAAAAAACAAACCCCGCAACCCCCCAAACCCCCCCCCAAAAACCCCAACAGAAAACAACTATACAGCTCCTCATCAGGAACATTTTTCTGTATGAAGTTTGTAATGTAAAGAAAGTGTCCACTGGAGGACTTCAGGCACTAGGGGTCATCACCAGTTTAAGCATGTTGATTGCAACTGAACTTACCTGTATGCCGAAATTAGGATATTGTCAGTCCCTTTCAAAAGCAACTGGTTTCCAAAGGCAGGGCCACAATGCAATGTGGAAAAAGTGAACAGAAGTTAAAGAATTTGTGCTGAAAAATAAGGAGTCTTGTAACAAAAGTCATACGTATCTGTATGTACTTTGGAGTAGTGGTTATGGTCACCAGACAATTTTCTGGAAATTAATTGAGCTTTGGTTACTCTGCGTTCAATAAAAAAGAATAAGAGAATATTAAATGGAGAATGTTCTTGTTTTAGCAGGTAATTTGAACTGTCTCTGGGGGTTTTTTTCATGATAAGGAGATACGCTTTTTCTTTAATCCAGTGAGTCCAAGGTCTTGATGTAAATGATAGCCTTATAATTAAATAGTAAAAGGACTATTAAAGGGAATATAAAATCCTGGAAGACAGATTTAATACTCAAAATGTTCATAAATTAATTTGGTCCCACCTCTCTCCCTTTTCCCCATGACTTTTTAGAGAGGTATCCAAACTATTTTCACTGAAAATTTTAGTGGACTTCATTCATAAGGGATTTTCAGAATTGGAGTGTCTTACGCATTGCTGAAAATACTGTGGGTAGAAAAAACCGGGGGTGTTTCTGATAAGAGGTATGTACAAAAAATATTTTATTTGCCTAAAGACTGTTGCCTGTTTATTTTAAACTAGTTTCCCCGTTGATTTAAGGACTTCTTATGGAGGCTATTTATCCCTTTTTACAACTGACCTGATAAAGTGACTTTTAAAAATACAGCTCCTTGTCTCATATAATTAACGATCTATAATGTAAGAATTGAAATGACAATCTGGATTGAAAAGTAAGTTCAAGAGCCATGACACAAAGCTCTGAATGTTCTGTTGCTCACTGGTATTTCAAACGTACATTCATGCCTGAAGGCGTAAGCAAGGGACCATTTGACTCTGCTTACAAAACTGTGTGTGTGTGTGCCTACACTGTGAAAAAGATCAGAAACTACCAAGATATTATATCAGGGTGATAAGCAAAATATAATATTGAGCTACTGGCACGGTTCCCAGAAACAACAGGCCCAGACTAAAAAAACTCTGCTTTTCTGAAAAAGCTTAGCTAGTTTCGGCACAAGAAATCACTGATGCAGATAGTTCCTTCCCATTCTTGACTAGATAAGTCATTCTCATCTCAAGGAGCAGATGGGAGACACATCTATACCCTACAAGTGTCACATTTTATAAAGGGTTTAAGAGAATTCTACTGAGGTGGTGTCAGCTACATTTTTCAGCACCAGAAATTCTGTGCCCCGTGTGAGTATTTTACGTCTCCTTATGAGCATTTAATGTATGCCCAGAAAGTCAACACCTTTAATCCTCCTCTGGTTCTCCTGCAGACTTTTCTGATAGCTTAAGATCTGTTTTTTCTCTTCAAATTTGTAATTTATGATGAAAACTCTTGAGCTTTCATCATGCATACACCAAGTCATACCGCAAGTAGTCTTTAAAAAAAGCATGCTTCACATTAACAATCGCACATTGATGACAAAGGTGAAATTTTATACCACTGCAGCAATTCCAAAGCTCAGAATTTGTTCTGATCAGGCACTAGTCAAGACTTATAGTGCATAACTCTGGAATATAAGAGTGAAGAAAACGTATTAAAAATAAAAAATGTATAAAACTGGGACAAAATTAGTATTGAATCTGTCACCCTACCAGTTCTGGACATAGCCTTCAGGCTGCCAGCAAGATCTGTATCAGCTGTGAAATTATTGATCAATTGGAATTATTTATTGATGAAAACTCTTCATGTCTGCTTTCAAAATCATCAGAGGTTCTGTGTCCAGGAAAAGACTGTTGCTGAAGTCAGTGTTATCCTTGAGTCTCTGCTGAGGTCAGGGATTAGCTGTGGAGTGTCAGTTAACAAAATCAGAGCATAGCAAAGGTTCTGACCCCCATATTTAACATAAAAAATAGAACTACGTGTTTTTCTTCTCTTTAATTAAGATAATTACTGAGTACAGATGCCCTGGTCACCTCTTGAACACTAACGCGCCTTCCTCCATCCCTGAAAACACGTGCATTTTTACTACCTCAGAAATCTTCCAGCTGTAAAGGTGGTCTGTGTCCAGCTGCTGTGAATCCTTGGTGCTTCCTCCTAAACCCATGAAATGCAGCTTTCCTGACGTCACAACTGTTCAGCACTCACTGACCTCTGCAAGCACTGGTCTCTCTATTACAGTCTCAATAGGAACTGCTTCCGACTGTGTGTTTTTAGCGACCAGGATAGCTTTGAGAAGATACTACATGCCAGTATTACAAAATTTATAATTAGTTTATCGAGTAGCTTTTATTTCCAATATTCCCTCTAATTTTTGTGTGCTTTCTCAAGTGTATTTACAAATGTAGTACATGAAAGTTATTTTTAAGGTAAGTTAATATGAGACAAGATAAAACAAACTACACTCCCCTCTTGAAGATACTGTCTATGTCTTAATTTTTTTGTCCCTTTGACCATAAGTTCAGCCTTTTAATGTCAGAGTAGCAAAGAAATGTTAGAAATTAATTTGTGTTCTGCAGACAGGAAGGCGTGACAATATGTAACTGGCTTTGGGCTTTTATTAATGGTCTCTTTGTTGAACTCTGAGGACATGGTTCATTGAGAAAAGGCCAACTGCTTTTTAAAATGCAGGATTTCATATTGCTTGAAAATAAAGATGAAATGATCATCTTTTTCTGCCAACTGAGCAATAACTAAGAAACAGCAGGGGAAATAAAAAAAGTAAACTTTTTTTTTAGAAAACAGAGAAACCTTTTTTTCTTTACAAAAAAGGGTGTCTTTGTTTTTTGAAATTACTGTAATGTTCAGACTGAGAGAAGAATATAAATACTATAAGGAAATGCAAACACTTCAGCTGCAGACCGGGCTTGTACCTTTCTTCATAATTATGATTTCGGCTGGAGTCGCTGGGTTTGCCCTATTTCACTCTAGCCAACTGCCAAGTCATAAATATGTTACACTTTCATGGCTTCTATTACAACTTCATTGACCTTTACCTCAACAAAAAACTTTTTTTAACTAAGGCTTTTTCTACTTTCCAATTAGACATGTTCGGCATTTTTCCCTTGATATATGTCTGTGGCACTGCAAGTTGGGTTTTAATTTCTTTTAGGAATGAAAGTGGTGTAAAACTCTGCCAGCTGCACAAATGAAAAATCAAGTTTTGATTTGCAGAAATGTTAAATTGAGTTGACCATTAACATGAGACAATCAACCTTCCTAAGGTATAGCATCTCTCTCTTCCCTAAGGCAAAGTGAGGCTATAGTGGTCAATTATCTCTTCCTAATGACCAATTCATTGGTTGCTGACATTTAATTACATGTACAAAAGAAAAGCTGTAATAAAAACCACACAAACAGCAATAATTAGGTTTGCTTCGTTCTAAAAACAAGACTTAATTGAATTTTAACCTTGGTTTTTTTGCCTTTAATATACGAACCTCATGTAAATTTGTATTAGAAAGTTTCACCATATCACAGCTACATTGTCCCTTTTACTACAGCAGAAACAATCAGTTATTTTTTTCCGCCTCTTTCTTGAATTTCTTTTTAGCCTAAAATTACAGTACATTACAAGTTAGAGGGAAAAAAGTAATAAGTTTTCTGGATTTCAGTTCTATAAAACACCGTAACAAGCTTTTCTCACAAAATATAGAAACTGCAAATCTCTGTGCAATCTATTAAGTAGATATTAGACTGCTCTGGTAAACAGATCGATTTTGTTAATTCAAGTTTTAAACTGCAAATGGTGAGCACATTTGTCTATTAAATCTTATGTTTTACTCAACCTTAGTTGCCTTAAATCTTGTACTTGGCTTTCTATACTTTATTGAGTTCAGATGATGATTATTTTTTTATTTATAATCTTTGCAAAATCAAGTCACAATTTTATATAAAAGCTCGTTATCTTTACTATTATAGTACTGCAATAATAACCAAAAGTCCTGCTGAGACAGATAAAAAATGTACCAGTTAACAGTGAGATTGTCCTAACCTGATCAATTTTTGTTCTAAAAAGAAAAAGATTTTTTTTGTTGTAATTAGATATGAGGAAGCCCATAGTTCTTTAATTAGCCAGGTGGTAAACCTATCAGAAATTATTTTAGTCCTGTTTTTATATTGTGCCAAGATTACCTGAAGTCCCACAAACAAACTGCAACACTACCTCTCTGTGAGCTACCCATGCTCCTCACGAACCTTCGGAGATGTTCTACAGAAGATGCTGCCTACATGGGAAGAGCTCACCTTTACAAAGCTCAGTCCTTAAAAGGACTGGCATTTCAAGATGAGAGGAAACATGTCTGGTACATCCTAAAAGGCTTTGCCACGAGCACCCTCTGCAGTCCCTGACTGAGGAAGAAGTTCTGTTGAAGTGGATCTTGCTGCGTTCTCCCACATAAAGTAGATGATGCACCCAGATTATTATTATGTGATTATGGCTACACCCTAGCAAAGCTGACCTGAGCAAGGCACTCAGATGGAATAGATAGTAGTAGGTGCAAGGAGGTCAGGAAAACAACATTTTAACATGCAGGATTTTGATGCCTGTATGATTGCATGAGAAGTCCACCTTGCAGGTCCAAACAAATACATTTATTATATTCCCACATACCGATTGTTAACTTATTTTCTGTAATGTTCTGAGCACCTAAGCCAATCTGCTCTGTCGTCCCACCAGGAAAACAGCATAACTTGGAAGAGGCAATGAGAGGACAAAAGCAACCCGTTCGTTTTCCAACTGATGTGGCTTTGCAGCATCAGGCTTTTTTCAAGCTTTTTCAAAGAGTGGGCTCCAAATGTCTGTAATCTTTCTTAATCCGAGTCATTTCTCCTAGAATGTATCCAGAGGCCATCTTAAAAGTGGGTTGAAATTGTTCTGGAAGCTGAAACTTTGAAAATGAACAAATGAACTCTGTAATCATTACAAACAATTTATCATAGTGGGGGACTGCAGTGATCCTCAAAGCATGTGCATTATACCTTATTCTTTAAATCCCATCTTTTTAATTAGGATCATGATAATGATGCCACATGAATTAAAAATGCAAATAAGTGAAACAATTTCTTAGAACGGGAATGGAAATGCGTGATAAAATTGATGTTCACAAAACAAACTCTAGGGAAGGACCGATACGTTACCGGGACAGACATGCCAATCAATGAGTGTATTGAATAAGCATGGAAGAAATCTCTGTTGTATCATAAACCATAAAAAATGACAGGGGATGTGGTTAATTATTATAACATAGAAAGAATGGCTTACTGACTGGAATACTCTTGGGATGTGATTTCTCAATTAAATACACTCCTCAGCTTGCTTCATTGCCGCTTTGAAATGTCATGCGTTTTAATCCAAGTATTAATTATTCAAGGATAATACTTTGATCAGTGAAGTCTGGAAGATAGTGCCTAAATCCAGGAAGGTTCTTCCATTTGCACAAATCTGTCCAGTTTCCTAACACGTCTTTGGGAACTGCTGTTCCTCTGTACTATACCTAAGTCATGCAGTTGTAGGGGTTAACCTTTGGCAACCCTGAAGTACCCATTCAAGAAAAAGCTTTTACCCAATATTCAGAATTCATACAACTCTGACAGTGTTGTAATTTTGTGAAATTAAAGATAAAAATCCATACAGTCATTTAAAAATATGTGTAAAGCAATATTTTAAGCAGATCAGACATTATTTTGTTAATGCCTAAAATACCAAAAGTGATATTGATGGGGTTGCATGGAAATTCTTTAGGAGAAAGCAAAATTAAACACACCTGAAATACTGGTAATTCGAGTTCAGACTAGCAAAAATGTATGTTTTTCTCGGTACGTAACCATTTATATAAATACTGTGTAAAGTCTGAAATGGAATATAGATTTTAAAATAATTAGGATATTTTAATGGATATTTCTTATTTTGGGTCATATATAATTTTAAAGCTGTATCATCAACAGAGCTCAAAATTCGTTTCCATTTAGTATGAAGTACACATTGTCAGAAATTTAATTGTGTTCATCTCTAGTGAGAAGTTGTTTTTTGGGGTTTTGTTTGGTTGGTTTGTTGGTTTGGTTTGTTTTTTGTGGTAAATGTAGCAATACTCTCAAAACAAGTTTGAGAATTCCAAGTGGGATACAAAGTAGAGGGCCGAAAACAATTTTTCCAAGACACTGTTGGAAATTTTTTTTTTTTCCCTAGGCAGAACTTCAAAAAAATCTGGTTTGTTGGTTTGGTTTGTTTTTTGTGGTAAATGTAGCAATACTCTCAAAACAAGTTTGAGAATTCCAAGTGGGATACAAAGTAGAGGGCCGAAAACAATTTTTCCAAGACACTGTTGGAAATTTTTTTTTTTTATTCCCTAGGAAGAACTTCAAAAAAATTTGTTTAGGTGGAGCAAGATATTTTGAAAAACATTAATTTTTAACTAGTTGTTGTTCATGGTAGAGGAAATAACTTCTAAATAATAGGTGATGTGTATTCTTCTCCAGTGTCATGTTTACTGGACCAATCTGTAAAATTAAAATTACATTTTTGTCTGGTCAATTCAGCATATTACTATATATCGATGCAGCTAGCATTGTCTCACCTTAAGGTGTGTGACAAAATAATATTCCAAAAGATATTGAATAAAAGTGTTGTTGACATTTGCCTGCTTTTTTGGTGCACTTATCATCTGCTCTTAATCGAACATGAAGCATTATAAACTGGTCAAAAGAAGGGATTGGCCGGCTGTGTTCAGCACGGCTGCAGCCTCCCCTCGAGTACGGTGTGCAGTTCTGGGCCTGCAGTTTAAGAAGGAAGTGAAGGTCCTTGGGCTTGTCTAGTTTGGAGAGAAGGAGGCTGAGGGGCAACTTCATTGAGGAGGGAAAGCAGAGAGGGAGGTGCTAAGCTTTTCTTGCTGGTATCCAGAGGTAGGGACATGTGGGAATTGTTCAAAGCTGCATCAGGGGAGGTTTAGACTGGACATTAGGAAATATTTATTTCCCAAGAGGGTGGTCAAGCACTGAAGGAGGCTCCCTAGAGAGATGGTTGATGCCCTGTGCCTGTCAGTGTTTAAGGGGCATTTGGACAATGTCCTTAATAACATGCTTTAACGTTTGGTCAGCCCGGAATTGCTCAGGCAGTTGGACTAGGTGATTGTTGTAGGACCCTTCCTACTGAAATATAGTCTGGTCTGGTCTGGTCTATTCTATTCTATTCTAAACAACAGAAATTTCAAAATCTGATCTGCTGTCATTATTCAATCATTGTACAGAAATGTAAATCAGTTGATGTTCAAGGCAAGTAATGCATTAACGTCTGCTAATTGGGGAAGCATGTAACATATACTAACTCACCAACTGGCAGCTAGCATCCACTGCTGAAGAATGAAATCCTATCATACTTGCATCAGATTGCATCATTTTATGGGAGGAGAGATCACACAGAGAAAACCTGTAGCTATAGACAAAAAAGGTAATTATGATTATCCTGTGATTGTACTGTTCCTTTTTCTTCAATATTTTTATGACTATAACAAAACAGCTGTGGAAAACAAAGGATAAAATGTTGCAACATTACAGGTAGTTGACTTTATTTCGTCAGAATGTACATCTTCAGTATAATGCAGTTAATAAAATATGTATGTGTGGAAAAACCAGTACAACGAAGTTGGCAAACAGCTTAGCAAAAAATACAGTTATGCATACTGCCTGCTCCCACCCTGTTTAAAAGCCTAGGCTGATATCCTGTATCTCTACCTGGAGACAAAACATTAGATGCTTAGCAGCCAGTCAGTTCTTGTCTAGATGTCCCACAGAATAACCAGGTCAGAACAAAGCTTAGTGAAAGATTGAAACAAAATGAATAGTTTGCACATGCCTTGGCATTTTTTGAACTAATACTGGAATAGCCACAAACTGGTAAGTCTGAAGCTGTAATAATAGCATTAGACTTTAGCCTTCATTTTTCTGTATGTTACTTCTTCTGGGCTATAGTGTGGTGCTCAGCGTATTACAGGAACCTGAATGTTTTCCCTTGATTTCGATCATTTGAGGAAGTCCACACTGGCAAGAGGGGCTGCACGTATCCATCTTTTTGCAAGAAGTGCTGGGAATTCATCCTCAGTCTTCAATACACACATTTCCTGAAGAAACCATCAAGTTCTTCAGTTTATTTTGCATTTTTAAAAGATAGTTCACAGATGATAGAATATGAAGAAAGGCATGCCACTGATTTAAGGAATTACAGAAAATAGGCAGAATTTTCATGTGGTAACAGTACATCAGCTGAAACCAAATATAGCTTTGATGTAATTGCTGGTTCCATTTATGCCTCTGAGTGGAGCTCTATCATTTAGGTGATGTTGACCAGCTAAATGTATAATTACTGTAATCGATCAGAGTGTTGAAAAAATTAAAAATGTCCTCTCCATCTATACATTTGTAGTATGTTTTTTCAAATTGCGTAATTACCATTAGTGGGTCCAAGCAGGCTCCTCAGATTATGTACAAATACATTCTCTTGAAACAGTTTACAAACAGATGAAAAGAATGCCCTCATTTTAATAGGTGCGGACTACTGGCAAAATCTGTACCCCGATTAATCGCAGTTTTTGCTGAGCAAACTCAGTTCTGAACAGCTTGAGGTAGTGGTTAAAAAACAGAGCGTGGGTCAGAACAACAGAGAGACCTGGGCCGGCCCTGCCTCTGCCTGTCCTGGGAAAGGAGGTCTGGTTCAGGGCACAGAGCAGTGGCAGGTACCTGCAGGGAGCCGCAGCAGCAGACAGGTTGCAGGGCATCAGGCTAGGGGACGGGCTGGCATGGCTAGCACGCACGCCAAGTCTGCTCGCACTGTTCCTAAGCCAAAGCGCAGGGGCTGTATCTCAGCTCTACAGTCTGAGTCAGGCAGTCTGCGTTGGTTTCTGTCGATGCGCTGATACCTGTACGCTGGACGTCTCTTGTTTAGAGCTACCTTGGGTGTGTTTATGTTGCTCTCCAGCTGCTGCTGTGACGGTTGTATAGCTGTGGAAAAGAAACGGGGGGGAAAAGAAACGGGGGGAAAAAGATGGGGAAAAAGAGGAGGAAAGAAAAGAGAGGAAAGGAAGAAGAAAAGGAGAGGTTGGGGGCAGGGAGAGACATATGGAAGGACATGGAGGAGAGCTTATTTACTGATACAGAGATATCCATTTTACTGGTCTCCTCCTGGGAAACTGAGAAACAGCTAGAACAAGATCTTAAAGGACAGATGGCGTAGCATAACTCCGATGAAATTCTGTTCTTATTTCTCTGATTCAGCCTTTGCCCAATATGTGTTGTTCTGAGAAGTTGTGGACTGCATTTTAACTTACATGTAGTTACTCACTCATCGTGTCATGAACATGCGTTTCCAAATGTTTTTTGAAGAAAATGTGACCAACAAAAGTTTAAATCTAAAATTAAGTTGTAACCACTGAATATTCATTCCTATTTCTGGCCACAGATCACTATATTGGGGTAGTGGATTCATAATCAATCATTGTCATAGGTCAAAGTCAGGGGATGATCTTCAAAATTCACATGTGCAATCAAACTGGCCTCAAAATAGATGTGATTTTTCAGGACTAGGATGAGTCTTTAGTGATACTTAGACCAAAAGCTGCGCATTCCCTAAATGATCTGAGGCCTTTTCCTAAGAACATTCTCTAGAGAAGTTGCCTCCAGCTATAAGGGAAACAATGACCAGAAAAGCAGACTAGCAAATGGGTTTTGCAGCAGCATTAAACAAAAATGTGTACACATAAAGTTCAGAAGAAAAGTGCTCCTTTTAGAGGTGTTCAGAAGAAAAGTGCTCCTTTTAGAGGTGTCCAGAGGCATCCAGCATACGATATTTTGCATCATTAAAATGACATATTTTTCTTGTCTATCCCTACTCAAAACTGCGACTCCAGTTCATTCAGTTCAGTGGAACATGCAAAGTTGAGACCATAACGGGACAGTTTCTGTTAAAGTGGCTGACGTGGTGTTATGTTTTACGGAATTGTTAAGAAGTAGAACAGCTTGTGTGGTAGCAAGCTCAAGTCAATGCTGTAAACATGTTTTCTGTAATTGAATCTTATTAGCTTTAATTCATAGTCTACATAATTTACTAATTTTTAAATAATGTCTTATCAGTCAAAAATAATCTATTTTTAATGAGTGTCAAAGAAAAATTAACATAAAACTGTGTTTTGTTTCAGATGGGGTTTCGGGGTTTGTTTTGCTTTTTTTTTTTTTTAGAAGAGGATTTATCTTGACTGGAAAATGGTTTTAAATAAAGACTTTTGCTTGACATGAGTTTGAATGACTTTTCTGACTACAAGGGAACTTGTAGTCATGCAACAAGCACTGAAAGCTTTTAAAGGTGCTAGAAGTAATGGTTATCTGAATTGGAGAAATCGTGCTCGAATTCCTCCATAAAAAATCCAGTTGAGATTGCTTTTCTACAAAGGTGACATTTGCCTTTTGCTCGTCCCATTTTCTGTCCTCCATCTTGGGCTTTGTTTAAAATAGAAATCATTCTAGCCTCTGAAAGAACCACTAAATGTGCTGAAACAACCTGTATCACCATATTTAAGAGTTCAAAGACTCTAAAACTAGTAACGACAGAGTCCGCTGAATGTTTTAGCTTTGCATTAAAGGCATTAGGTTTACAAAAGCAACTTGTCAATAACCAAAACCTTTCCCTGGGATGTATGACAACTTTTGACTGGAAACCAGTGTAAGAAAGAACAATCTTTGTTCACTCTTAAGTGCTTAATAATCAGGTTACGGCACGCTCCTGGTACTTGCTTGTGAGCTCTGAAGGTAGGGCTCAGCTGGGATTTGGGGTAAATTTCTCATTCTGCCTCAGTAAAGCCAGGGACTTGAACATCAACTGCCTCACGTAGGATGTGGAGTGAATCTTCCACATATCAGAGCTGCTTGACTTTCCAGTCCCCTGGAAGTCCAGTGGCTGCTTTTCGCTTAAGTACTGTCCGGTTGCATTTCAGTACTTCTGAAATAGAACATCATAAAATTTCACTTACAATTCAATTTCATGTCTTAGCCTTTCATTATTTATATGGGATGATATTTATTTTTAACTATAAACTCTATTTTAAAAAAATGTATTTTTAGGTGGACACTTGAAATTTGCTTTTTTAGCAAATTCTAATCTCCCCCCCCCTTTTTTTTTCCTTACAACAATCAAGAAGGAGCTCAACTGGAAATGTGGTGTGAAATTTTGGACATCTATATAAATTATTGGGAATGACATTTTTGTATGGGTCTCCCAATGCAGAGAGCTTGGCTAGGTGGCATGGACTATAAAAATCACTGCCCTGAAACCTTTTTGACACGGTACCTTACCATATGGAAATGCTGAAATTCAGCACGTTTTGCAATGGCAGGCAACTCTTCATGGATACGCCTACAGAGGAGCAGTGCACGCTGAACATCCTGGCTTGCTGACAGGGCTGTATTAATGCGAAAGAGGAGTCTCGAGATAATTACAGTTTTGAATCGGGAACAGAGGAATGTGTGAAATAGATCTTTACTTAGATAGCCAAAGAAGAAACAATTTTCTTTTTTAATTGTATATTTAATCTTAACAAATGGGCAGCCAGTAAATTTAAGATGGTCTCCTATACTTTAACTAGGTACAGTATTTAGAATGTGTAATTGGGCTCATGCCAGTGTAGAAACGTATTTTCCCTTGTTACAAGACTGGGGTTTTGAAAGGAATTTCTAAAAAATTAAATTAGCAATGGGAAAAGTTGCAAAAGTTTCTACATGGAAAACTTCATCTCACAAAATCCTCAGTAAGTATCTTAATTTTTTTTTTTTAATTAGCTGGAAAAAGGCTACAAAAAATTAAATATAGGAATTAAAGAAAGGAATAGGCAACCTTGCTGTAAAATCAGCAGAGTTAATGTTGGCAGGAAGTTCCTGATTCTTCTTGCTTTTAATTATGGATACAGGTTCTCATTAGGCTTCTCTATTTAAAGCTAACTATAATTGGCTTACATATTAAAAATAACAGTGACAAACACAGGTTAGGATGCATGCTTGTATGGATGAGTACTTGAGAACTGAAGCTCTTGCAGAAAGTAGCTCGAAGAAGGGAATAATTGAGCATCCTTTGTTACAGATGAGGATGAAAAATGCTTTATTTCTTCTTGTCATAGTGAGTCTGAACAAGGATTCTCTCTCTAGCTAAGCATTCCTAGGAATTGCCAGGATCAGAGGACTGCGGTATGCAATAAAGCTGTTTACCTGAGTTGTTTTAGTGCTGAAAATGTCCATGACTTTTGGACTTTGGTTCTAAGGGAAGTTGTGGGAGACTGGTGAGATCCGCCTTTTGCCCTGTACTAGGGCCATCTTCCTAGCCCAGTGGGAAGCCAAATACATCAGATGAGGGTAATCCTGTGACCTTGCTGTCACTCACTGCTCCTCTGGCTGTTTGACACCATTGCTAAGTGGGCATGAACAGGAGGTAGTCTAAAGGCATGCCTGAGACAAAGGCTGGTGGCTCGACCAGGACGTGCTAAAGGTGACACACCCTCTCTAGAGCATGTCTTTCTGGACTATTGTTGTATTGCTGTGGGGGTTGTTCCTTCTTTTTTACTGTCTGTCACTTAAAAAATAAAATAAGTAAAATAAAATAAAATAAAATAAAATAA
>NW_010400696.1:32056-33634 GCF_000710305.1 Buceros rhinoceros silvestris | reverse complement strand
TCGGTGCAGGTGGCCTCGGCAGCGGGACGGGGCCGGACCGGACCGGGCCGGGCTGGGGGTGCCTTTCGCCCTTCAGCGGCCTGGGGCACAAGGTCGCGTGTTGCAGAGGGTGGATGTCCCCCAGTCGGCATCAGTCCACGCCCGCTTCTCTCGTCCCAGCACCTTTCCCTGCGGAATAACCCCGAAACTGCCTGGCGCTGCGCTGTCCCGGGTGCCGCAGGGGACAGCACAGTTCCCAGGTCTGCAAACACCCCGGCAAAGAAACGACCCCCGTGCAACACACGTGTTCCCGAAGCACTGTCTCCCTGTTCATCGCCCCGGCCTGTCTGGGCTTTTCCAAAAGCCAGGGGCAGTTCCTAGAACTACCGATGTGTCTAAAGGTGCAGAGACTGCCAGGCATGCCCACTCTCCGCCAGTTCTGTGCAGACACGAAGCGCTCGGGTTTAGCCTCCACCATTCTCTGCAGGCAAGGAACAGCCTCTGCCAGACCCGGACCCAAAGCCAATTACGAGGCTTCATTAACTCCGATGGGCTTGGAAGTGTCAGCTTGTTTGGATGGCTATGTAAATCAGAGCCGTGAATTAAACATCTGCGCGTTTAAGCGATGGCAGCATCTTACTGCATAACCCAGTGGAACTGTGCGTAACGTACCAGCATGTGCTGTGCACCCCAGAGGGCCACTCAGACGTGACTTGCCCAAGGAGGATACTCTGACCCGATGGGAAAGATTTCTTCCTGAACAGAACATGACCAAACTATTTTTAGTCTTAAAGGTAAAAAATATGAGCATACCCCATCAAGGGATGTGTCAGAAACCAGTAAGTACTTAAATACTCTGGATAGCGTTAGGATAGCACAGTAAAATAGGAAAGATAACTGGAAACAGTGGAAATCCCAAAGTTGCTGATTTCATTACAAAGATTCTGCTGTTCCTGTTACAAGTGAAAGGTACAAACGTATTTGCTGTTTTATTTTAACAGGAGTCATTCAAATAATTTCATTCTTGCTCTGGCCGTGTAGCATGGTCCAGCATTAATGCAGGAGTTCTTAAACTCGGCCAGTCTATTCCAACCACCTCCTGGCCCTTCACTCTCTCCGTACGGTTCCACACACCACAGTCTCCCCATCTCAGCTCTGCAGCAGCACAGCTCGCCCACCGTGGGTTTCACGAGCTGAAAACCACACGTTTTAAACATCACTCTTGGATGCAGCAACACAACTTGGAGCTGGAAGGGGAAAAAGAACCATCCAGCCTTCTAAAGGACTTCGAGTAAACGTCTCATGGGTCTTCCAGGTTTGGGAAACCCTCGTCTAATTAGTGCTGTTTAGAATTAGAGACTTATGGCCCATGCAACGCAAAAATATTGGAGAGCTGGGTCTCCCACTGGGGAGAAGAAGGGAAATACCAACTGCTTGTTCCTCCCAAATGATGGCAGGTCAGTAGATATTGCAGGAATATCTCTTTTGCAAGTATGATTTTCTATTTTTCCCAAATGCAACCAGGACTTTATGCTGTCCTTACTGATGTGTTTTATAAATAAGGAGAGCCAAAATGCTGAAATTTAACACATCAGGAGC
>NW_010400696.1:31014-31917 GCF_000710305.1 Buceros rhinoceros silvestris | reverse complement strand
CTGATGTTCTGAAATACAACATCCACTTTAATAGCTTTTGACTAGGACAGGATTTTCATAGCAGTGTTATCAACAGAGCTACACAGAAATCTGATCATTCTCAAAGAGCATTAAGACACAGGTCAGAGAGTTCTCAGCCACACAACCTGTGCTCAAGTACAAGATATACAAGGGTACAAGATAGAACAGCTCAACTCCCTCCAGCCTCCTCCAAGAAAAGTCTGTATTTTCCTGCAGGAGGGCAGCTCAACCACAGCCAGTCTTCTTTTCTTCCTTTTTCTCTTTTTTTTTTTTTTCCACAGTGCCAGCAAGGATGAGGAAGGAATTATTTGAAAGCCCAATGATCTAATGCATTTCACCTCCAGTTCAAACGACCCAAAGACAAGGAGCGGAGAAACCTCGGCAGCTCAACCCCAGCCAGTCTTCTTTTCTTCCTTTTTCTCTTTTTTTTTTTTTCCACAGTGCCAGCAAGGATGAGGAAGGAATTATTTGAAAGCCCAATGATCTAATGCATTTCACCTCCAGTTCAAACGACCCAAAGACAAGGAGCGGAGAAACCTCACTGGGGCCAAGCCATCTCTCTGCAGAAGCCACTTACGCCCCAGAGTTTATGCAATTTGGCACTAAACTGCTCAAGGCTGGAATCTGTCCTGCAGATGTTGCTGCTGCCACAGGCCTCTGGATAGACAGACAAACCCCACCGGGCTGCGAGTCCAAGTACCTTTGTCAGCAAAAGGGTGGACGTAGAATAGAAGCAGATGGAGCAAGGACTCGGCGCTGAGATGTGGTTTGACAAAACATTTTGGAACAAATGACAGAAAAAGCTGGATTCTATTAAACAGGGGTGTAAGCGCTGGAGTATCAGCGCGGCAGTTTGAGGCGCAGATGTGGGATGGGAGCGGG
>NW_010400696.1:30295-30834 GCF_000710305.1 Buceros rhinoceros silvestris | reverse complement strand
CACGTCTCCCTCCCAGCCATGTGCTGCGGAAACAACTGGGTTAAATTACAGTAGAAGGAGAGTTTGGGATTACAGAGAAACAGAGGCATCAACACCTTTAAATTCTCTCCCCCCCTCCCCACCACCGCCAATAATTTATAATGATATAGGAAAATATGAAGAGTGAAATTAATTTGGCAAACTGGGAATTAGAGACAAACGGCAGGATCCAGCCCCAGCAGCACCTCCCATGGCAGGGCACTGCAGCCCGCTGTGCCACATCACGAAGCAGTGCTGGCGACTCTTAGCTGTCTAGCATCTCTCATTTGATCCTGTTCAGGTAATTCTTGATTACGTGACATTACTCTCACGTTTAGGTTATAGCAGCCTTTCTCCCTCCTCGCACAAACAGGTATGCTCTGTTTTGCCAAAGAAAAATGAACCAACAAAGCCACTGCTGTGGCATCCCGGGAATAAAAACTAACAGTTGCATGGAAAGTAGCTCCACTGTCAACCAAAGCAAACTGCAAATGTCAGCTTGTTACTGGTAATCCTGCTGA
>NW_010400696.1:29400-30192 GCF_000710305.1 Buceros rhinoceros silvestris | reverse complement strand
AGCCCTACGGGCCGTGTTAGCGGTCGCTAACTTGCTTTGGCAGTGGCTGCGCTAAAGAATCACTGGACAAAACAGGCAAATGAGAAATGTTCCAAGTTAAAGACAACAAAGATAAAATGTCTGGTTTAAACCTCAAAAATAAGGAAGCCAGTGTGGTCCCCTGGCCCCGCCGGGCAGTCTGAGAAAGAACACTTAGAAAGGAACCACTTTCCACTCCTCACAAGCTTCTCTCTGACTCCAGACGTCTCTACTGGATGTGATACCCGCAATGAGAGCAGCCTTCAGACAGCAGTCCCATAGCCCTGGCTTTTTTATTCACTATGAAACGAAATAATTCAGCTTTTAACATGCTGTGAAGTGAGGAGTCTTCTCCGACTGTCAGACCTAATACACATTATGAAAGGTTTTAACCAAGTATAATTTAAAAAAAAAAGAAGGCAAGTTTGAACTCCAACTGCCAGCAGATGGATGAGTTTCCCCTCTTGAAACTCGGGGCGAAATTACGGACAGTCAGAGCGAGGTCAGCGAGACAACTGCATCCCAGCTCTCAGCTGCTGCTGTCAGGCAACACCTCCACCCCGCTCACCTCTGCCGTGCCACGAACTCTGCCCTGACATCCAGCCGCGCCTCCTCCCGCCGAGCCGGACTGCGCCTCCGTTAGTATCACCCTTCCTCTCCTCCCAGGGCTTCCTCTGTATTTTTCTGCTGAAAGTCAAAGGAAATCACAAAGCCAGGGCTGCTCTCCAGCCTCCCCCAGGCTTCGCTGCCCCTTCCACAACAGCTCAGTCCCCA
>NW_010400696.1:21941-29311 GCF_000710305.1 Buceros rhinoceros silvestris | reverse complement strand
CTTCCCGGCAAAGCCACGTTGCCAGGGATCTTCCCAGCTGACTTTTCCTCCTAGCTTGAAGGATTTCCTCTGAGCGAAGGCAGCTGCAGATTGGGACATACATTTGGGTTGTCAATGCCCTCCTGTGAAGTCCTCCTAGGGACTGTTGGGTTTAAACAAAGAACAGCCACAACCAGGGCCAGCATAAAAAGTTTTAAGCAAACTCAAAGAAATCATGAGAAAAGGTTAATTCTACAATTTACAGTCCGGAGGCAACTTTCTTTCTCTCCTGGTCTTTTTATACCAGGGAAATGGGTGGAAGGTGTGGAAATCCTATTGCAAAAGCACCTGCCCGCTCCTTTCCTTTCCCCAGAGAGCAACACACAGAACATTCTATTATTGAGTTAATTGCAAAGAAGCAATTACAAAGGAACTTGGCAAATTCTCTTTAATCACAGCAAGACCCATTGCAGTGCGGTAAGTTCAGCAAAGTAGCAAATAAGTGAATATAAAAAGGGAAGAATATCACGGCTCACATTGCACTTTGTTCGTTTGTTTTGTCACTCATAGTTTCTGTTCAATTATTTAAGATACTTCTTCATAACATTCTGGTACATTTTGTATAATAACAAAGGTTTACTAGCACAGAAATGCAATGGAGGGCTGTTAAATATCTGCCGAGAGGAGGGAGAAAACCTCCAATTTTGCGTGAAAATTGTAGAGAACCTGTTCAGGAAAAATTCCCAGGTTAGATAAATAGAAGGTTCCGCCACAATCTGTGTAACATACAAATAAGGATTATCGCTGGATAATGACAACGCGCAGTAATGTTTGTGCAGGATGTGTTAACTTGTACTACAGACATTCATGGTCAAGCCTCTCTTTATTAAAAGCTATTCTAATTTTCCATGCATGTAACTAGAGGCCATTTAAACACAACCTTTTTTTACAGCAGCACTGCAATCAAATGACAGATTTTACAGTATTTCATTCCTCAGCTCCTGGTACAGGAAAGACTTTCAAGCTCCGTTAGTGAAGCAGAGCCTCATCTCTGCAGAGGGGCGAGGTCCAGCCATGGTATTATCTGGCTGATAGCGAGGGAGGTAAGAGAGCCCTTTCCAACAGGCATGACGTCTCTCCTGGTTCTGCCCAGACCAAGATTTTATGACACATCTGTTTGCACTAGCAAGAACAGAAGCCCTAAAGGGGTACCCAGTGCAAAGTGTCCTGGAGGTGTCCTGGAATAAAACCTACCAAAGAGAAGGGGAGCAGTTACAGTCTGAGCAACACTTTGAGAGTTCTCTTTACACACAACTCTGGTGAGGGGAACGACATGAACACTTTCGTGAGACCAGAATGAACACACGCACGCTCTCGGATCTGAAAAAGGTCATTGGGCAGCCAGACCGTGGAACGGACAAGAGGAGCAGGGCACGATGTACTCAGTAGGCTACAGCAGAGTGTAGTTACCAGAACACAGCAACACTCACTGTTCAAGGCTATTCCCTGGAGCAGAGCAAGGGCAGAATGAGTGCAAAAGGCGACCTACGAGCAACAGCCAGCATGCCTTACACCCGTCTGAAAACAGGGCAAACATTCAGAAACTAATGTCAGCACTGTCCCTACCGGGCAAAGAACCACATCAGCAAATGGTAGAAGATCGGAGGAACTGATGCACCAGACCTCCAACCACGTCTGAAAGTCCTCCCCTAATAACCCAGAGTCTAACACGGATATTTCACTCTTTGCAGGTCTTAATGTTGCCCATCGAATGATCAAAACTCTTTTTTCCCTTAGAAGTTCATATAGGTAAAGCAATTAGTTAGCTGAGAAACCTACCATAAACAGGCGCTGCAAAGCTTGCAAGAGTCGAGGGCGTCCTGACTTTCGATGAAGCCAAGGCACGGTTTAGTACAACTAGTGTGAACACTTAATTGTTTTCAAGTGAATTCAGACTAGTCTGCGCCAAGAAATCTTATCACAGCTTCTCCATTCACGCATCATGGCTTACCTCCAGCGTTAGAGATTTAAAACTGAAGTTTCTGCTACAAAATCCAGAGCATGTATCAGCAGAGCAGAGAGGAAAGATCAAAAAAGTGAAACTTAGATAATGTACTCATCAGACAGAGATTGTCGAATCTTGTACTCTTACAGCTCTTGTAGTCCTAGGACAGGGACTCTGCTGGCCAGGAAGATGAGCACGGATTCAGAGTGGTCAGCAGGGTCTCCTGTCCCCCCAAAGCAGCAGCAGGCTTGTTTCTCCTGGGAGCTTCCAACGGCTTTTTCAGTGGACCTGGAAAGGAATGCAGGCATCCTAGCTCCTTCCACCAGAGCTTCACAAACAGCAACAGGAACCGCGGTGAGGGTTATCAGTAAACCCTGTAGACTCCTCTTCTCCCTGCAGCTGACCGCAGACCGGTTTCACCCACTTCTCTGCACGTCTACAGCACCACCAAACCCCAGCACAGGGAGAGCTGTGGCCCTAGTGAGTTTGAACCCTGGTTGTCCACTCTGCATCCCCCCTACGACAGGTTTCTGAGACATGCGTCAATAACGTGTTCAGGCAGGTTTCTTCTCTCTGGGAGATTATTTTGAACAGTCGCCCCAATGAGTTCTTTTGAATCTTTTATCTGTGTTTCACTGCTTCGCTAACTGGTCGGTGTGACTGCTGCAACCACCAAGCAGGCAGCACAGCGACAGATGAAAAGGCATGAAGGAAACTTGCTGTACTCCGCTCAAAACCGCGTTTGAGGCAGTGGCATGGCTTTTAGTTACACAACTACTCGACAGGATTTCTTTTCTGAATGAAACACCAGAAGGCAGGACTGAAAGCAAAGCCCCATCACCTCTTTGATTCCACTAGGCTTCGCTCAAGAGCACTGTCCGTTCCTAATGGGACAATATTGACTGTGCCTTAAAGAATATATTTCAGCCCCTACACATTTAAAGAGTTACCTCGTTACTATCAGATCAGGAAAACAGAAGCAAGAGGTTGACCTAGGTGCAAAGTGAAGACAAGGGAGGCATGCAGCAGAGGCCTGAGGAGCAGCACAAGTAGAGCAACTGCAGCAGAAACACAGCAACAATTAATCGACAAACTTTATTTGAAAGTTCAACCATTAGGAGAAAATATATGGCAATTATTTTAGCCTTTAGAAGATCCCAAAATAAATTACATAAAAGACTCGCACAGTTCTAAATATTAAAAAAATTCATAAAAATTAACAGCACCTCATACACCAAGATTAATCCTTTTTCATTTTGACTATATTAAAAGTTGCCTGTGCAGGGATTATTTTTATAGCTATGCAGAAAACAAAGCAGTTGTCAGGTCTTGATCCCTCAGTAAAGGTTTACGCACTTAAGGGCAAAAAGCGATGAAGAGAGAGAACATCCCATGAGAGTCGGATCTCCGCATTCACACACGATCTCCAAGTAAAAACTACTGCAAACTGCCGAAGTTTTAAGCAGGCAGCTTTGGCCTGTCAGTGGAATGGACGGAGTGCTGTTAGATTAGGTAGGTTATAGCGGAGTTTAACTCAAGACCTTGACGCCCCCACAAGGTCACCAGTGCTTTCTACAGAAGACGGGTTTTTCAGCAGCTGAGTGTTTGTATGGGGCCTATCTTGACAGGTTTGAGCCGCACCAATTTTTACCTGTTAAGGAAAAACCACCATTTTTTCCAAAGTTAACTGCTACTTCTTTCGTTGTTCCCCACTTCTTCCCAGATGTAGAGGTACTGGCATCCAGAGAGAACCCAGTGTCAGTTACGACTCCTTCCACCACATTCCACTACAGCGTACAACGGACAACAGTGAAGGCTACTCATGCTGTGGAGATGCCTCGTTCTGCTGTACCACACCCAACTTCTGACATGCAGTTAGCGTACAGCTAACTTCCAAAGCGAGAGGAGGCTGAAACCCGCCTCTAGCTGAGTAGCAGATTTTTAATAGCTGGGAGGCAGCAGACTCAGATCGAGGAAGCTCTAAACACATTTTCCTTCATCGCATGAAATGTTTGCTCCTTCTCACCCTGGTTTCTGTCTGTGCCCTGAGATCTCCCCTTTATCCCAGAAGCTGTCTGGTGACAGCAATACTACTAGTCACACGTGTGGTTAAATCATGAGTCTTTCTGCTCTGTATCTACTCCTAATACTTTCATAACAGCACAGGAGAGTAACAATGTCATCTTCATTACATTTGCTGCCTGAGTATTTCCCTATAGGGTAACAGCTAGGTATATATTTTACATCACTCTTGGTCCTGCCACACTACATACTGTCTTCCTAACGTGTCAGAGTCCTCGGCTCTAGTTCCTCTCCCTGGAGGTATCCATGACAGAGTCACAGTTACTGGAAACATGATACAGAAGCTACTCGGCACAGCTCTGCTGCCACTTAGCAAAATGACTCTTTTTCATAACATGACTTCCAGAAAGAAAGGGAAACAGGTCTTGGCATCTGCCAAGAGGATTCTATCCCTTTTATTCTTTTATTTTACATTTTTTTTAATTCTTTCTGCAGATGACAGCCATGTGACCAAAGCACCAGCAGGAAAAATTGACCCAACAGGACTGTAAATGGCCTTCTTCAGACTGCTCTTTCCAAAGGCAGTTTTGGGAGCTCTCCATACCCAAAGCACAGGCAGCATTTCTACGGATGGGATTAAATGAAATCAGCTGCATTGTGCTGCAGCCATCCACTTTCCTCGCTGGCTGCAAGCACTGGCACAAACTCTGATAAGCCTCAGATAGCGCTTCATTGAAATCAAAGAAGCCAGACAGCTCTGACTTATTAGTATTCTGTGAAACAGTGGTGACGGATTTTTAATTTAAAAAAGAGGGAAATGGAGATAAAAATCATACATTTAAAAGTGTGCTTTCTGTTTACAGAGCCTTTATTACTCCTTTATTACTCTTGACAAAGAAACCATTAGGGTCTCCACAAAAACTTCACTGTGTGCGTTCAAAATTAAATTCTCCTTCCAGTAAATATCATATAATTTATCTAGTTCACCTTAAAAAAAAACCTCCCCACACATTGTAATGCCTGTGGAATGATGTTGGCACGATAGGAGGAACTATAATGTCCTCCTTTGAATCAAAAGGGGTCCAGTCTCCATAAGAGATCTGGGAAGACCCCTCTGACCGTATCTTCCAGAGCCCATTCTGACTTTGGTCCTCTCACAGACAGCAATCTAGTTCAGCGAAAGTTTCAGGCAGTCCAGTGACGTGAGCTGAAACAGGACACAAAGCAACGTTATCTTCTAAGTCAAATATTTTCACATATTAGAGTTGATCCTGCATGATCCACTCATTTGTGATAATGAAAAAGAAGTGACAAGGGTTTCCTTCACAGCACACTCCTGCTGTTACACACCTTCTCTGGCAAATACAAACAACTGATTACAGGATCGGACGTTTCAAATACAAAGCAGTTCTTTATGTATCATAGCAAGCACACCTGCAAAAATCAATAAATAAGGAAACACTGGTGATACAGTAGGCCTAGAATAGCCCTATGACAAAGGAATGGCTTTCTAAAAGCATAGTCTGTAAATATTCAGTATAAAAAAACCCAAAAGATATTAAAATATGAACGCAGAAACATTTTTCAATAGAGAGAACCTGGTAACAACTGCAAGCTGTTCCCCCTTCACATACACAGGCTAAAAACTGGAGCTGTATCATAAACCACTTCCCAATTAAATGTATTTTAGTCAACCTGAAACAAAACTTTTATTTGACGTGAGATAGCTTAAGGCTTTATTGCTTGCATTTTAATTTGGCAATTGAATTTATAATCCTTATTGTGAGACTAAATATTGCAGTGTTTTGTTTTAGTTTTTAAATCCAAACTCTCTGCGCACCAGGAATAAAAGGTTAACAGTCATAAAGTCTACAGAGATGACATATCCATTGTTTATGGCTGAAACAACGACAACTGGCATTAAAAAGGGGCTGATATCTCCCCCTTTTTCATCTTCAATGTGCTTTATCTTTGTAGAAATAGTTTTGTGATCCAAATAATTCAACATCACCAGAGCCTGTTATACCAAAACTTAGATGTGGGTGCAGTTTTTCTTCATCTGCAACAATGGCGAGACAATGACAATATCATCTGAATCGTCTGAGTGAGCTTCATCCGCAGAGGGAGGGAGAGTGGGCAGCAACTGCTTCTCGGAGGACCTGGCTGGAATAATTACAAAGGAAACAAGATCATCAATAAACAGCACTGACAAAACCAAATCCCTGTGGGGAGTGTAATATTCTGAGCCATTAACCTTCCTGAATCACCTACAGTTATGAATAACTCTGATCTTCTGCACAGGTCTGCTCCCACTCCTCTTTGATGAGGGCGCGTGCACGGCAAGCGTTAAGTGGACAGACTGACCGCACACGACTTGTCGGAGTGTCTTTAATCTTTGCAAATGGTTACGCACCATGAAGTAAAGCAATTCAATACTGAAGCCCTTCTCAGGTCATAAAAATAAATATTTATTAGATGGCCAGAAAAGGAAAAATTGAGCCAAGTGAGCTTAAGCTAAGCAGAAAGGTCATAATGAGAATTTCAGTCAGATTCAGATAGAGAAAGTGGAAATCAGTGAGGAAAAAGCAGATGGAAGCTCTCAGTGACTGTCTTTCATCCTTATATCTGTAAAATATCAAAAATATTATTCATACGCTGCTGTTCTACCTTAATGACAATAAAAACAGGGACCATACCTTGGGGTTTTTTTCCTTTTCTTTTGCTTCTTTGCTATTTTTCTGGGTATGTGGTTCAAAGCATCTTATTGATTTCGACATTTGAAGAAATGTTCAGGGCATGAACAGACAGAACCTTAATGATTCCAGTAAATACTGGAAAACCAGGGGTTTAAAATGGATACATACAGGGCCCCGAACATCTGATGAGGAGGACCAGCAGCTTGGATCCCTCCTCAAGAGATCTAGGAACTAGATGATGACAGCTATTAATACCTCCTAACACAATATCCTCCCCTCAGCTATTAATACCTCCTAGCACAATATTCTTCCCTCAGCTCCACTTATTTTTCAATTTAAAATACCAATTCTCTGAAAACACTATCTCCCAGAGAAGAAAACAAATCAAGACTACCTGTGGTAGCAAAAGGGAACAGACAAGAAGCCATATACTGAAAGCTTGACACTGAAATGGAAGGGAAAATAGAGGGCACCCACAAATATCACTTGGGGAGAAAAACAGAACATGGGTCTCAGCGAAATAAGAGCTTCCTGACACAGGAAAAAAAAACCTCCTAGTATGGAAGGGGAAGCATACTCAGCAGCTGGAAGACAAATAAAGAAAGAGGACCACAACCAGCCCAGAAATAGAAAAATAGTGACAGACAGAGCGTGTGCGGCTGGCAGAG
>NW_010400696.1:17776-21834 GCF_000710305.1 Buceros rhinoceros silvestris | reverse complement strand
GCCGGGAGGCTGTTATGGTGACCTTAACCTTCAGAAACCAAGAAGCACATGACTTTCTAGTTCAGTGAAATTCTTCTGTGCATCAGTCAACAACTAACACAAGAGTTTTTCAGGCAGGTTTATGAGCCAGTAGTACTGGGGATAAGGATGAGCAAAGAGAACTTTCAGAAGCAGGCATGATAACTAGAAAATGCAACTTCAACAATAAAGAGATACTATATATGAAATAGGTTAGTATTGTCCAAATCACTCTTGATTATATCCTGCTCTTTAGGTCTGAGATGTCCTCGTCTTCAGTTTAATATACTTCAGTGACAGCTTTATCTTTCTGCTTGTGAAGGGGTAAGCTCTGTATGTAAATTAATCAGGATTTAAAAAAAAGCCTCAGATTCAGTTAACAGTTGTATCCAGAGCGGCTGGTGATATGCAGAGAGAAATTCTGCCCTTATTCAAGATTGCTGTGCATGTACAGAGTGTATTCTTCCTTCCTGCCACTCCCCTGACAGAAACAAAACACTAATTTCACAGGCTTAATTGTTATTATCTGTTCCGTTTCATGGGAAGCAGCAGTAATGGCTTTACAAATCTCCAAGCACTGTCCACATTCTGAAGACAAGCAAAACAGCATCGAATGCTACACCACTCTTTTTTATTACAAAACTGGTGTGCAATGCTAGACCAGGATTACATAAATTTATTCTGGCAGATAGATGAAAATGCGTTTTAATGAACTTTATGTTTCTCATTCCTTTCAAAATAATGCCAAAAAGCTGATAAAATTAAATGACTTACTTATTGCAATATACAACACCATTGAAAGTTTAATATCATTGCAAGATCTAGAGGTCACAAAATGCAAGTTTAGACTTGGGACAAATGAGGCAAGAGCTTGTTCAAGAGCTGTATGTAAAGCTAAAGGAATCTGGGTGCTTCGTATCACTCCGCTGTTCAACAAGCTCTTCTCTCAGGTACTTTCCACACTGCAGGATGATCACTGAAATACAGTTTTGCTAGTGGGTTTTTACTCCAGTTATGAGCTAGGAATGACAGATGTTGGACTTCTAGTTAACTTTAACCTGTTGAAGCTACATCAATTTGAATGGCAAAAACCCGTCTCTAACCACCACGGATGGCCAAGCGGTCACATTTCTTCGTAGAGGTGGTACTGACTGCAGAATGCCCTCTCTCTTTCTTTAGGTTTTTCCCAGTTTGTCTTTTGGGAGAGTTTGGTTAGACTCTTTAATGCACCAAGCGGTAATTCCACAGAGCTACTCAGTGCAAGGCAGTCTTTGGGGCAATTGTGCAGCTACAGAAGCACATACCTGGTACATCTCTTCACAAGCTACCTAGATACATTCTACCTTCATCCTAGATTTTGCGAACATCTCCCATATTCGTAAGATCAGCAGCAAATATAACCTGCTTTGCTGCCAGTCTCTCTGTTCTGATATTCACCAGAAAAGGACTGCGAAGAAGAAAGTTTGAGTGCTTACGGTCTCCCCTCTATCCCTTCCAGCAAAAATTCTTCCAGAACTCTTCACTCCTCACAATCTGCAATAAAAGTTAGCTTTGCAGACGTCATAGCTAGACGGTTACCGTGCTCTATCAATAGACATACTATTTGCATTTACCAGACTAGCTTCATCTTACACCTCCTTTGGGTCTAAGAAGCACAAAGAAATTTTAAGTGGTTTTTTCCTCTTTGAGTAGAGCTTCACAACTGATTTACTCTGGGCTTAGATTGAGCATACCAATAATACCGCTGCAGTACACCCCAGGCAAAACAGGATGCTGCAGTATTTTTCTGGATACTGTCACTAGACATAACTAAAATAACTCAAAAGTCACATCTTCAGAAGCAAGTACTACCTACGCCTTCATGAAGTAGAATACGCTCCTAATATGGAATACAGTAAAGTTTCTTAAACATGTTTTGCTTCACTGAAGGCTGCATTCACAACCCCTGCAAACTTGGCTTACTCCCCATCTCATATCTCACTGAAACAGCCTCAGTTGCTTATAGCATGCTCTCTTTCTCAGCAAGTCTGCAGGGACTGCCAGCTTGTCATTGACAAAAAGCAAGTCTGTTTCTCAGGTCACCCTCAAAGTTGCTCTTTTTTCCCCCAGCTGGCCCAATAAAAGCCTAAAACATCCCACTTTGGATAGAACCAACCTTTTTCAATTTGTTTTTAACTCCTTTGAAGCTGCATGTCTAAGGCTGTCCTATCTGCATCACCGTTACTCAGTAGTTCTAACATCCTCTTAAAAGCCTCTTTGGCTTTAACTCCATCTTCTCACAAAGAGCAATGAAAAATTCAAGAAGGAAACCAAATGGCAGAAAAGCCATAAAAAAGACAAGACATTTTCCAGTCTGTATTATAGCAGTACTAGCTGGCAAGATTATTCTGGACTTCATTTTTCCCCTTACTGCAGCAACTGAATACTGCTAAAAAAAAAAAAAAAAGCCATGACTAAATACACATGGCTGACTAGGATGGTTCTTTTTACCAGATGTCTGTCCCCTTCAGAAACTATGTCAGGATGGTGAAAATGTTCTCAGCTTGTCTATGGCTTCAGGCCCAAAACGTAGTGGAAAGTACCAAACTTCAGCTGCAGGGCTGGGGAGATTGAAAAGGAAGTAGAGAAGCAATAAAGGGGAACACCATGTTCCTTAGATAATTACCAGTCACACCAGAGAAGTCCTTCCAAACCACAGCTGTGACAAAAAGGCAAAGCACTGTGAGGAAGCTGGTACTGATATTGTCACAGCTTTTATTTTTCGCGTCAGGGACTGCACTTGCCAGTATAAGCAACATGTCATCAAATGAAAAGACTCACATACAGAGTACGAGTATGCATTCGCACGAGTGTACGTACGTGTGGGTGTTTCTCTGTAGCGCTGTGTGCGCACCCACACGAAACACGCATGCTTTCGAACACAGAGAGAAATGAGATTACCGGGAAGAGATGACATGAAAGTTGAAGGAGGTCTCTGGAGTGCTGCTGAGTCTGGTTTCTTCTCTGCAATGTAAACCACAGAATCTGCTCTCTCACTTGGTGCACTGGACACAGTGGGCCTGCAAAAAGACATACTCTGAGCGCAAGGCACAGCATAGTAACTGCAGTCTGCCTTCAGAGGGTATGGTGAAAAGTCTGCGTTACTGGCTTCCGCAAGACCAAAGCTTATCACCTGCAGAAGCGAACTCAGACACTAAAGTGAGGTGACAGCTATGTAACTCTCCTTGTAATCATGGCAGCCAATGTTAAAAACCCTGGAAAGAAAGGAAGTGTTTTTCAAGGCAGAGTCATCACAAACTTAAGGAGTAAGCAAATCACCACGTTCTTCCTCAGCTAAGTCACCAGATAATACTCTAGCTCCTCTCTGTTCTTCCTCCCCATGACCCTGAACTTTTTATGTCAGGGCTTCAGATTCTCTTACATTCAGCCAGTGCACTAGCAATCTGTTTGACGGCAAGTGTAATTTTGTTTGTTTTCCAAAGAGTAATTGTTTTACTTTACTTTTTCTCATTGCTATGGAAGAAAACATCAAACAGGAGGCAGAAAGACTACTGCTGCAACAGAAAGCCCTTTTAGTTGCACACCTTTGGAATTTTTTCACAAACAAGCTCTCTCTTGTCATTGTTGGAACAATGGCCTTGTCCTCCTTTTTGTCAAAAAAACCACACTGAAATTATATTAAAAAATTATCCCTCTCCTGTAATAAACACAATTTTGCTACTGCACGTTGCAGAAATATCTATTCTTCACTTACTTCTTCTCAAGCAGTACTGTACGTGCCAAGTGAGCCCTGAAAATGGACTGGATGAATGTCACAATCTCATCTTTTTCCTTGCAATCAGAAGACAAGCTCAAGGAGTTTGACATGGAAGACGGGCAGTTCTGCAAAGCAATCAGATTAAAGAAAACTGACCTTCTACAGATTGCATGGAAGCTCAATATACACTTTCACAACCTTATTCTCAATTGTGAATGTGGTAGCAAAGCATATATTCCCCTCTTTGGTTTGGAGTCTTTAAGATTCTGTAAGACTACATCAG
>NW_010400696.1:1220-17703 GCF_000710305.1 Buceros rhinoceros silvestris | reverse complement strand
CAGGAAATGCAAATCTGATCATTATACAAGCTTTGAAGCATCTGTATTCAATTAATGAAAGAGCAGATGCCTGCAAGGAAAGTTCATTTATTTTCCAGGAAGGAAACCTTTTGAAGTCAAAGGAGGCAAGGAAACCTTCACCATGGATAGATCTGCTTGTATCAGGCAAAAGCAATCAGACCTACTACACTGGGCCAGTTTACTAAAATAAAAGTGCAACCAGATGGACAACCTGGATGGAGAATTATAAACTAACTTCAGCCTGCTAAAGGTCCAAGAGATATTTATACAAGTTGGCAAATGATCTACAGAAACTAGATGTTTAATTGATAAGGAAATTGTTCCATATTCAGAACTGAGCAATCTGGAGTGAGTCTGATGTTGACAGGACACTAAGTCTTTGTTGAGCATGCCACATGCCAGACTCCTTTACTTTTCAATCCAATCACAGATGCTTTCCAAACTCTTATTTCTAAACTTCAGTGACAAAGGCTTGTCTATTACTACAATGATTCAGTAGTGAACACTTGAGAGCAAGTACAGTTTTTGATAGCACTTCAAATTAAAGAGTTACAGGATGCATTATTAGCTGATGGGAGAACCAGAACAAAAGAGGAGACCTAGTTACAGGCTATAATGCAGAGAACTTCAAGCTTTACTTCTAAGAAAAACTGAACTAAAGAAGATGGAAAGGGATGCTAGGGAATGAGCTTGGTACCCTTCTGGAATTATAGTGGTGCTGCCAACGAGTGCATTAAAACATCACCAGATGATGCAGAGAATTAAGTCTGGAAGTATAATGCTTTACACTGTAACCTAAACATAACGGGATGCCTGGATACCCACTGGCCCCAGCAATTACCTTGTTGTGAGATTTTGCATCACGAATCCCATCATTCAGTAACAGTTCCTGTCGAGCTAAATGTCCTCTGAAAGCTGCCTGAAGCATAACAACAGCCTAGCATGGAAAGAAAGAAGTAGATGTTAATCCTTTGAAAGATGGTGGCTATAAATCAAAACAAGAATCCAGAGGGAAAAGGCACATGGGGAAAATAACTTTTTTCTGTGCAATGGAAATTCTTTAATGTCTTGACATTTTCGTGTTTAAGGGACACATACATCCCCATTACTTCACAGGTACTCTGCTGCAATCCAGAGAATCCTCAGCCTGTGATAACGCATAGACACACACCTCCGTGGTTTAACTTCAACCTGGGAGGTGTTCATGACTGATCTTATCAAATGCAGTTAAGTTCTAGCTGCCAGCGCTAGCCTGTATTTCAAACAGAGCAACGTGCTCCTGTTCCCATATTAGACTCTGGCTGCCCAGCAGGCTCTGTGATGCTCTGGTATGATCAGAGATCAAGGCAAACCATTACGGTGATCGCGGTGAACATAAACTTCTCCTCTCAGAGATTTTACTGGATTCTCAACAAAAAGCATCTAGATGTAAAACAATGTTTGCACTGTATGGTTAGAATTTGTTCTGATTTCTAAAAGAAAGGGTTTTTAATATCCCAGAAGAAACAAATGTCAGATACTACACTGTGCTATTTGAAAAAACAGTTTAATCAAAAATCTTTGTGCAAAACATTTATCTGAAAGTGACAAGATTGTCAAAGCCAATTTCTCCATAATACTCAGAGAGGTTTCTTCTTAGCAAAGGCTTCAAATTCCTACTCCAAATCCTCCTGAAGACTCACAGTGAAAACAAAAGCAGTATTAGAATTACCTAATGTAGAAAAAAAACCTTTCCTGTCTGTTCGAACCAAATTTTGTTCAGACTTCCAGAAGTGTTCATCTTGCAGAAGGTACCAAGTACAGAAAACACAAGAATGAAAGGGGAACACTTTGACAAGATACATCAAATGAAACCAGGATGTCAGAAGGTAGATCATGAGCCAGCCTGAAGGACAAACACGGTCTTGGTACAACAGTTCATAATACAACCTCATAATACAACTAAACCTCTTTAAAAAGTTTTGTTTGTGCTTTGTAACAAAAATTAAATTGTTTAAAAATTAAATTGTTTACCATTTTACTGGGTGTCAAACACTCACCTCATCTACAGCAATTTCTTCTTTCTGAAATGAAAAATGCCCATATTAATGGCACAAATATATACATGTTTTACCTAATAAAGATTTTCCAAACTGTCCCCCCAAATTAAAACACACATAAGTACCTGTTCCACCTCCCCCTGAAAACTCAAACGCTGCTGCAGTTCCTGGAGGCCGGCAGCAGGTTACTGCTAAAACAAGAGTAAGATCCGGAGGGGGATGTCCTCACTGTTTCCTGGCAGGAGAACCTCACCTTGTTTTGGTACCTCCTCCACCGCCTCTGGATGATTTTGGCTGCTTGCTCCTTCCTGTGATCTTCTTTGCCTTTAACCATGTAGACTGGTGAAGACTGCAAAGGAGAGTCTTAAACTTAGTACACGAAAGACACAGGTTGGAATTCTGAGGGAAACAGGTTACAAATGATGCAGAAAAATCAGCACCAGAGCTGTTCAGCGCTCGTCCTGTCTGCAGAGTGGAAGGAAGTTGAAGAGGAAACTCTTAGTTCTGAATATTGCTCATGTTCAAACTCATCACCTAGATGACTGTTACAGTGAAACACATCCCTGTCCCCATTTTAGCTGTTAGTGGGGCACGTGAACAGAAGGGGTTTCAGTTACACATAGTCCTATTTTTCTATGTGTGGCTAAAGCACTAAGAGCTCCAATAGCAGAACCCACTGCTTTGTTCATCAGGAATGCTTTATATGTTATCGACAGACTGAGGACAAATGTCCGGATACCTATTTTGCAATTCTTCTCCAGGAGAGACTAGTGTTAATTAACTGGGGAGCTCTCTCATGTCATCCTGGCAATTGGCCCCAGAATCATCTCTTTAAGCTTACTGATGAGTTGGTCATCATAGCACACCAACAAGATGGAGAGCTTCTGTAAATCGGCATAACTCTGCTCTTCTATCTTCAAGACATTAATCAGAGGAAAAAGAAAGAAACCAAGAGCAAAACAAGATTTTGTTCCAGTTATTTCCCTAATTATCCCATACTAATTGTCATGCCTCACTTACCAGAAGTTAACTGCAATTTTAAAAGTAATTTGTTGGTGTAAAATTTTAAGAAAAGGAACAAGAGATTTTACAGACTCTGAAAAAAGCCCTCTTGATTCTGTGAAAAGGATTTATTTATAACCTAAAAACGCTGAGTTACAGGCTTAAGTTTAGCAAATGGATCATGTTATATTAAAAATGACAACCTACTATTAAAATGAAAAATTGGTAGGAACTTCGTGATAATTACAAATAATGGGAACATTTCAATAAATGGATGGTAACTTGCCAAGAATATATATAGTCTGCAGAGGAAAAAAAGGAACTGTTTGTTGGCTGTTTTTAAAGACTCAAGTTAGTTGGTATTCAAAACATCCTCTAGCATACAGCCTATAACATACAAAAAAGAATCTAAAGAATTGCCCAGTATATCAAAAACCAGAACCCTCTTCAGCTACTGGACATTTTTATTCCTATTTTTACTACCTGTATTTCAGGGCCTATTTATTTTTAAGTACATAGGATCTAAGTCCCCAGTAATGATTTTCGACTAGCTTTTCGTGAAATGAGATTTACATGACCAACTGCATCTGAAAGCACATCTGTCAGTGCCCATTCATCTCTACTGGCCAGTTACACCATTTGGCAGAGGGACAGATGATTGCAAAGTTATCGAGCTCAGTTATACTTCATGACATAACCCCAGCTGATTACAGAGCCCCATTCCAGACTGCACAGGATTAACAAATGCACAAATATATTTACTAGATGCTGGAAAATGCAGAAGTAAGAGATTATGAATACCTCAACTCCAGAAAACCTTCAATTCAAAGGGGATAAGGGTTTATTTTATTGTACTGACATCTTCCTTGATTCTTTACTCAAATACGGTGTCACACCAGCAGTGGACTTGAAAACAAACCCTCAGTTTTCATGGTGAGTGCTCTACATCCTATAAACCTTCCCATGAAGAACTACCTCACTTCCATCCAAACAGAAAGGCTAGTGAGTATTTTCTGACTGGACAGCACAAGTGCCCTAAATAATCACCGGAGCATCACAAAAATCATTGAAAAGGGGATTTTGGCTTTTTCCAGTCTGCCAGTAAGCACACTCACCTGTGTGTCCATCCTTTATCTAACTGCCAGCTCTTACAAGACCTCCCTCCCTCTACAAAATTGGCCTGAAATCAGCTACCAGGTTCAGATGTCATAAGAAGATAAAAGCAAAACCACAATTTTTTTTTTTTAAGTAAGGCAAAACCCCCAAACACTCAGAAATCTAAGCTTTTTGCAGCATTCCTCTGAATAAGAAAAGTGAGATGGTGAGGTAGGTAAAAGAACAGCTCCAAAAAAAAAAAAAAAAAAAAAAAAAAAAAAAAAAAAAAAAAAAAAAAAAAAAAAAAAGAAAAAAAAGAAAACCAACCCAAGTTGCAGTGGTAATTGTTGAAACAACTTACCCATAAATGCTGGGAATTAACCATCATTCCAAAGCTGTATGACAAGATTTAATGCCTCTCTGAAGAAACACCACTAGCAGCTATATATTAGTTAGATGAAAGGGAAAAAAACATGTGTCTGTACCTTGTGAAGCTTTTCCATTATATCTTCTGGCATTTGTTTCTTCTCCTCCTCCAATTTTGACTCCAGTTTCCACACTTTCTGTGTCAGGTTCTGGATCTCTTCGCTATGGTTGGAAAAGCAAAGATATTTATAGTTAGAAATTTCCAGTTGTTCCTGCAAATACTGAACCTGTTTCTTAAAATTTGGTTGTTTTGGTTTTTTTCAAAGGCCAAAAGCGGAAACTGCTCATGATAACACAATACATATTCTCATAGTAACAGACCCGTAACATCAATTCTCAAGTTGTGATAGCACAGCCTTATGTTAAATTTACAAAGTCCCAAGTTTACAAGGGTACCCTTGATACTATTCATATTGCACTAGATCTGCTACAGTTTCATATTTGTTAAAGTTCTTTCTTAGAAAGCAATAATGAAATAATTTCATTTTGCCCTCCTTGCACAGGATTATTATCAACAGTTACACAGAATACATGAAGTGGAATGACATATTGGCAATGGTCTAGAAGCAGAGGCTAAGGTAAAGAAATTACAGTTTTCTCTTAGAAAAAGTGTGTTGAAGTCCAACCAGGTATTTTTTTTTCATTTGTCTTATTTTTTATTACAATTTAATTCTCATTTTTACTATGCTACTTGATCTTCCACTTCATCTAAAACCTCTCTGTAGATTTCTTCCCCTAGTAACTTACTCCATCCCTCCAAAACAGTTCTGCCTAAACGAACCCCCAGCTTCTTGCACTTCAGATGAAGTCCTGTGGTGGATCACCAGTCGTCGTGAATAGTCCGGGCGGACAACGCGACAACAGCTTGTGTGCACAGCAAGCCTCTATTGAAATACAACTGCAACAACTGCCGCTGCTTCTCTTATCACATAGATTTATAGTTTCCAGTGGAGTGTTTTGCTTTACGTGCTTTACTTGGATTGGCTTCAAGTTCACTCTCCTGCCCAGAGATGAGCCGGCTCTCCAATCACCCATTGACGCAGCCTCTCTGTCTGCTCCTAAACAACACACCTCCTGCTGCTGACTGACAGCAGGCTAATTGGGCTTCTTCCTGGACCGGCCAGGGGTCACGCCCACAAAGTCCTACGGATTTTGAGCCACTTCAAAAGAGAATTATACTTTAACAGGTATTTTCTGGGTTCTGAAAGAATCTACTGTCCAGTACAATACCTTAAAGTCTGCTCTTCTGTACTCTTTTCTTCCATCTTATTCTGCCACTTCTGCAGCTCCAGCTCCACTTCAGCCTTAGCCTGCAGTAACTGCTTGATATCTGATCTACAAAGGTATAAGGAAATCTAAGCGATGCTTAAGATCTCCATACAACAAAGCAGTTATTTTGTGTTTAGACTTCTAAATACAACAGGTTTTCTTGAATGTGTAGAGTAACTATATGTCTTATTTTTCCCCTTAAACAAAATGCAGACAGACATTGTTCAGAAGCAAAGGGCCTCTTCACACGCTCCCATTCTGTGTTTTTGTTCAGAGGCAGCTGACACAGGAGGCAGAGTGTCTTATCAACACCACGTAGTTGTGTGCACATCTCCACCTCTGAGCAGATTAACCTGCCTGCCCCTATGCACTGACACACCAAATGAGTCCAAGCAATACAAACTGCAAACCAATTGCTCACTGGGGAGAAAAGAAGTCTCAGTGCATCATACGGCAGAAGGCAAAGCTCCAATGGAGAAAGTGGTGGATCCGGACAACAAAAGTGGAGAAAACAAGGAAAATTTTCAGAGCAAAATGCTTGCAAGAAGCGCTGCATAGTGACATATGATCTTTCAAAGGCTTTTCAGTGTGGTTGGCAGAAAAGTACGTCTTGAAAAATGCATTAACAAACAATCAGAATCTCTCAACTTTCCATCCTCTCACTGACTTTTTTCTGCAATGTAATTTTACAACTCTAGTAGGACTAGAACAAGCTTTTGAAACAAAAGCTGAAGGGACCCTCAGAATTTGTTTTCTTGCTGAAAACATGAAAGACTGATTATATCGTTTCATAAGGTGATAGGAAATTACAGAATTCACACCGACAAAAGAACAACGTCTCAGACAAGAGTCGCACTTACTCTTTATCGAGCAGGAGATTTTGAAGTGCCTTCCTATCACTCTTCAGTTTCTTCACCAGCCCTTGGAGGTGACGACATTCCTCAGCACGGTCTACCTGTTGAGAGGCTGTGTGATCCAGGTCTACAGGAGGCGAAGATGACTCAGCACGTAATGGTGGTGACTCGCTATCTGCTGAGGACACCCTGGTGCTCTCCACAGCACGTACTTTCTAAATAGGGTAAGTTTATACAAAAGAAAAAACAAAATTAAGCATGAAATTATTTTATTTAGGCCATGACAAAAGATCAGAAAAAAGAGAGAAAGGGCACATGGTACAGACGTAATCTGCATGTGTGAGCCAGAACGCACAAGGCTGATACACTGAAGGACTTAATGCCACCAGCCCCAGCCAGTGGTTCTGCATTTTCTGCATGAAGAGAGGTAAGACAGCCACATGATTATCACCACTTACTTTTTCTAGTTCCAAAATCCGCCTCACCAGCCTCTGTCTGCTCCACTCACTACAATCTAAACACAACAACAAAGCTTTAAACATGGAATTGTATCAGTGAGTCAACATCGTTCTTGCTTTTTGGAACTTCTGTTCCTACAAAAAGGCCTTCTAAAGACCTCTGAACCCAAACTTTGCAGCAATGAAAAAATGAAAATGGTCGCCCCTTGGCTCACCAAGTTTTCAGCACGTACTTTTTGTTTTATCTGAAGGAGAACTGCTCAGTACACGGTCTAGATCTTCTCTCAGCCTCCGGTTCTCATTCTGCAGCTCCTCCATGTTCCTGGATAGTCTCAGGACAGCAGCATTCAACGCCTTCAGGTGTTTTTGAGTATCTCCACCCTCTCTACTTGGAAACAGGGTCAAAACCAGAAAGTGAACTTGAAAGCAGAGAACAAAGCAGCAGCATTAAAGAAAGCTGAACAGCCTCACTATTCAAGTCAGCTGGCTAAGTTAACTGTCTCAGCATCCCCCAAAAGCATTTCTCAACATTCTTTACTTGAGGAGTTACTCACTCTTTAAGGAGAAAATGTGTAAAGACCACCTTGCTCAAAACTTCCATAATTGCTTTAATTTGCACCAAAGAAAAAAGATACTTTGAATCTTTGAAAGTTTATTACTTCTACTTCCTCCCTGCCTCTTCTTTATTAACGCCTAAACAAAGGTGCTGGTATGGGTTTTACTTAGTTGGATTTCTATTTGTTTTCTTAACCAACCTTATAATGCTTTACCAGTGCTCTGCAGACTGCTGATTTAAAAACATTTATCTTCAGCCAATTGGGAGACTCCTCTGAAAACTGTTCAGCACAGGGGGGCTACCCTGCATGCTGGGAATGGCTTTCTTTCACTCAACAGACAGAAAGAGACTGGGAGAGAGAGAGAGGGTTAGACATAGATGGAATAACTCTCCAATGAATCCAACACACAAGCGTATTTTCAGATAACTGTGAATGTTGCTCTAACGTAGAAGAAACTATTGCTGTGAAGTAAACCCCAGAGAAATTTGTTTCTTCATTTAAGATACATTTCAGTCAATGAGAGATTTGAAAGAGATTTGCAGAATACAGCTAACATTGACATGGTGGGAGTAAAAGGCATCAGGAAAGGGAAAGAAAACCTGCTATGTGTTATAACAGTTTCAATTTTTATTTGCTCTTTCAATTTTTCTAATAAAAAGGTGAAGAAATGTCAGCTTATAGACACACAAAGTTGAAGTTTGTTCACAAAGCAGATTTCTGCTGAGATGGAATACCTCTTTATTGCTATGAGAAAAAAAAAACAAACCACACTCCTGGAAACAAAGGTCTTAAGTAACTGATGGACCTACTTTTGGACAAATGCCACTGCCAATGACAACCACAGAACAGCTCGTGAAGGAATCTTACATCCCATCCCCTGGAGTGTAAGGGTACATGTAAGGTACAAAGCAAAGGGGGAGACAGTCTACAATTAGCATATCAGAGTGAAAAGTGGAATCTAATCTACCTTTTGGAAATTAAAAGGAAGTGAAGCCATAAGATCATCAAATGATCCTGTCCAGATGTCACAGATGACCATTCATACAGCTGTCCCAGGCAGGAGGGGAAAAAAAGTGAAACACAAAACCACAACATGCCACCAAAACCAGGACATGACAAAAATCATAACTGTACCACCAAGTGCCATGATTTCAGGCTCATCAAAACCTAAATGAAAGGCCTGCAGACCACAATGAGGATTTCAAAGGTTGCCTAGTTTCTAGCTACATGCTTCATGCATAAATGATCACATTTCAGCATTAACACTGAAAAAGAGAAGCTAAACGCCATTCACTTCAGCCAGAAATAACCTAGACAAGCATCATGAAAGAAACACTCCCCTACAACTCTTTCTATCTGCCAGAGTCCTGACCTTCAACATCCTTTATTATTGCAGTGCTCTGCCTCTCATGAAGAGACTGACAGTCACATAATGGAGAGAGACTGCCCTGACCATGGCTTTTTGAAGCTATGAATAAACGAGGACAATGAAGAGACCTGATGACTCACTTTTACCTATAAATAAATTAGGTGTGATGGCTTACAGCCTCGAGAGGCTCGTCATGGCACGCCTGAGCCAAAAGAGTACTTTTTTTTTAATAATAGTGACAAAACAAATTGCAGTTTTCAGTCGACGACAGACAGCGAATTAGGGAAACACAAGCAGCATACAGAATGACCTGTACAGAGTTCTCATATGTTTTGAGCAATCTAAATAATTACACCCCAAATTGAGACAGTTGCCTCTACTCAACACTAGGAGGGCAAGGATATTTTGAAGTGATGTGGTAACAAATTTTCCGATCCCACAAGACTATTATCCTCTTGTCAGTTCGAATAACGCTCACTTGCATAGAGACACTTTGAATTTGCTCTCTTACTGGAGCTCTGTCTTTTGCCTTTGTGGTTTTTTATTTCCTCTATAGGCTGTTCACCCTCACCACCGTGTACACACCTGCACACTAGTGACAAGCAGTAGTACAAGCTTCTCTGACAGTGTCTTACTAGTGCCACTCACAGATAGGTCACAAAAGCTATCCTGACCTGCAGATCAGTCTCTCTTCTACCACAGGAAAATGGTGTTTACTCCAAAATACCTTCTTAGCAGCACACACCTTTGAGCAAGGTGCAAAAGTGGCTCAAGAGTAAAATGTCAAACATCTAGCGAGTTTATTTCAATCACCAGTGACGCTGGAATAGGTGTCATTATAGGGGAAGATGGATTTTATTTAACAGAAATACATATTCAGAAGTTTAATGTACTTTTTAAATAGCTTTACTATTTTTTCCCCATATCTACAAAATGATCTGTCGACAAGAAAAAAGAAAATTGTGACTAGGACATATGTCAAAGCTGTGAAGCCAACCAACACAGTACCAAAAAGCAAATCCAACAATCTGAACAACAAAGTAAATTCTTCCCATGCAGTTGTTTCCCATCAGTTGAAGTGCTAGGAGTGATACAGCAAACACACATACCCAAACATTTGCCTCAAAAGAATTAAACATACTTTTTCCTCAGAGTCTCAGATTTTGTCAGGAGGAGTTGGAGACGATGAACCTGTGAAATATGAAATATAGATTTCATTACGGAGCTGACATTCCCACTGCAACGCATTTGTCCATTTGGCAAAAATCAGAAGACGACTCTTTGGCCAGAAGCAATGATGCCCTCACTGAAAATCAGGCTACTGTTATACTGGCTTTCATCTAGACACTAAACTTATGGATATACATTACTTCCTTTATTTCCCCTTTTTTGATTAACACACTCAACTTATCGAGGAAAAAACTCCAACTACACATAGTGAAAAACCTTACGAAAATATCTACGAAAATCTGATTCCAACCCATCAAAAACATTCCATATAATCATAGAATCAGTTCGGTTGGAAGAGACCTTTAAGACTATCAAGTCCAACCACTAACTTCCGTTCAACAACTCCCCTGCTCCGACGCTGAAGGACCTGTCAGATGTACCTCTTCATAGTAGGTTTCCATAGCTATCCTTGTTTCTTCCAAATTAGTGGTCTTCATGTTTGCCTGAAATTTGCTGAAAAAATAATCCAGTCAGACCAGCAAAGACACTGCAACATCTGTCAGTTTACAGTTTCTGGGTGGGTGGTTTATCATTGCTAATAAGTTCTCAGTGTTTATTAAAATGTCTTAAAGAATAGAAGAACAGAGATGAAAAATATCATGGATTTCAAATTCTCTTTATTATCTCATCCATACAAGCCTCTATCTCCCCCAAAGTCATACTTAATAGCGTTATCTTTCTCCTTGCACTGTTGTTCTAGCTTGAGAATCTTCTGCTTTAATGCGCTAACCACCTACAAGAAGAACAAAGAGCTCATGAGTCCCAGAATAATCCATTTCTTCACTGAAGTTCTATTTCTCCATAATCTTGCCCTGTTTTTACAAGTTGTACCTAAACAGACATACTTATTCCTACATACTTCAGTACTTGGTAAATCATGCTCATGTCTGCTACCCTGTGACAAAGAGAACACTAATGAAATGAGAACCCTAACGTATCTGTGGTAACATAACCAGCTTAATAATATTTATACACAATCATTAAATAAAACCAACTCTGCCCATTACCCTGCTAAATTCAAAGCAGCAAATAGAGAGAATGCTCCCTGACTAGATTCAGGACAATGACAAAGAAGTTTCCCTAAAATAATGTCCATTCCAGATCTTTGTTACTGGTTTCTTACCTGACTATAGAAATAATGATTACATGCTTATTCTTTCTTACTTGATTTTAATTAATCAGTGTTGTTTTAGCTTGGTAAGAAGGGAAAAAAAGAAAAATGAAAGCAAATAGTAATGAGGAAGCTATTACCAATCCGTTGTCAGTCATCTTTTCCGACAAGGTTCGTGCCAGCTCAGAGCCCTACAAGAAAAGACACACAAAGCAAATGACCAGCCTTGCTACTTTACTCACTGCTGCTGGCTCTTTCCACAGAATTTTCTAACCTGCTCATCTCCACTGTCATTTCACAGACCAGCAGCTTAAGTTCTGAAGTCTCTATGCTCATTGTTTTGAATTAGCACACTTCTCCCAAGATGCAGAGCTGCACACAGCAAGTGACAGCCACAAGGAATTCAGTGAAATTCAGGTTTTCTATGACTCTAAATGCCGCTCAGGCTCATGAGTCTGACAATAAGGCTCATCTGTTGCTTCCTAGTTCAGGTCTCAGGACCACATGCATCAGTCACCATGCAAGAAGATGACCCCCTTCTAGTCTCAGGCAAAATATTCACAAAATGGGACTATAAAGAGACAGCATCTTAATTTTATCTTCCGAATCTGAAAGACTTTTGCTAAATAAATGTATTTGCATGTCACGCCATGATCTTTCTTTGAAGGAGAACTGGTGAGCTGAGATAGACAAACCAGAAATCCCTTTGCACCAAACTACAACCTCTCATATTCAAGTTCATCCTTCCCAGGAGCAAACACACTACAGACTCCTGAAATCTAGAGAAACAAGAAGAGGATCATACTGCTCAGCACTCTTTTGCCCCACTTTTGTCCCCCCAAGAGACAGTCACCCTGAAAGGATCCAACAGTTGTTCAATCTGTTTATCCTTTCTATTGTTGTCCTCCTCTAGTCGACGGAGCTTAGTTTTCATTCGATCTCCCTCCTTTTTCTGAGCTTGTATTGTCTAAAAGGGGAGGGAAATCATAGGCACATTTCAGCAATGGAAACACGCCGAGTTTTCATCTGGAAACACCTTTTGATGTCAATAACAATCCAATTACAATGGTGAGAATGAAGCAAAAGAAAATAGAGAGAGACCATCACACTGGCCCAGGGCTGACAGACAACGGAGGTGACAGGGCAAAGATAAAAGGAAAAGGTTTAACAGAAAGGCAACCTTACACAAATGATCTACAACAGCCGAGACATTTGTCTACAGGTATCCCTAGTGTCCAACATGCCCAGTCCTCAACTTTCATACACTGCTCTAAACTCAAATGACATTTGTTAAAATGTGATGTGTAATAGCTGGGAAGGGGGGGGGGGCGGGGAAAAAAAAAAAGGAGGTGGAAGGACTAAGAAACTAAATGAACCTTTTCAGCATCCAGCTAGGGCCATGGCTGGGGTTCAGGACTGGGTATACTTCAAGGCTTCCTCATCCAGCACTCAGAAGTATCTATCACACCATAAGAACAATGGAATTCCCTTAAACAGACACAAGTTTAGTTTAGCCTTACATTAAAAAAGAAAAATCTGGTGGATGTCCCAGTTGCAGAAACTGAAGTATTCTGAACCAATAAGGCCTGGACATCTACAGGTGGATGGAGCAATGCTATGACTTTCTACCTAAGTATCAGAGAGACGGTACCTTTTTCAGTTCTATAATTTCATCATACATATCTTCTTTTTCTTTGTAGTCTGGAGTTCCAGGAATGTATCCTACAGAGAAAGGTATGCAAGATAAGCTCATCTGAAAGAGATTTTTAACTAACCAGAAACCTTACAGTTAAAGGAAAATACCTAGAACAGCACCAGATTGGAAAGTAGGCTTTTTTTGAAGAAGAAGAGAAATCAGCAATTAAATTTAGAAATGGAAATGTATTAAACTTCTGCTAGATTATACAGCAAATTTATCCTAATTACTTCTCTTTGGTACTATATTACAATATCCATCTCAGCAAAGAGACATACTTCACAGAAGACAGCAGCCTTCTCATCTCAACAAATCTTTACTCAAGATTTCTAAAAGATGTCCAGAAAACATTTCTGTATTTATACCTAATGTGTAAAAGTCTACAATTCATAAAGTAGCCAGAAACTGTGTATTATTAGGAACAGTATAGGTGTCATTTTAAATGGAAGTGGGATTTTTAAGTTTACTTCTCCTTTAAGAAAACCAGGATAGAAGTTTTAATTTTTTCTCTTCTCATAAAACTCAATTGATTTTAATATCACAACCATACGATAAAATACTTTCTAGAGAAGAAGTAAAAGGAGTCAATTACATTGAGTTTCAGGCAAGCAGATGGTTTCTATCAATGGTTCCTAAACTATGTTTTGCAAAGTCACAAGAAATTGTCCACAGCTGGCCCATTGAGCCACAGGATATTTACAACGTTTTCAGCTGCGGCAATTTGCAGGAAGTTCTGAAAGCTAATAATGATTTCATTGCTTAAAAAAATTTGGAAACCCCTGTCTTATCCAATTTAGAAATCTTAAAAAGTACCTCATGGAGCATGTCTTAACATGTGTATTTTAATACAGGCTCAACTGAAATGGCTCTTGCATTACTAAAACTAAGATTTTAAGCAGTGTGTGTTTTTACGTGGAAAAAAGATCATTAACTTTTATCTACCACAGCATTACATAGTTTACCATTGCTAGAAGAACGAGAATGTTTTGGCTTCTTCATTCCTAGAGCTTCCTTCAAATATTCTGGAGTGCTACTAGAAACATTAGTTCGCATATGCCCCATGTCAACATCTGATTTCAGAGGATGGCTCATTCCTGGAACAAAAAAAATGCAAAAATCAGGGATAATTGTGAATTAAATTAGAGGATTTATTCTGAGCAAATGCAACATAGAAAGCTCCAGATGCTGTTAATTATTCCCTCTATAAATTCCAGTGCTCAACATCAGATAATTCCAACCACCCAAATAAATAATAGTGAGATGGCTTCCTATGTAGCCTATAATCAAGTACAAATCTGTTTTTCAAGAGTTTATATGTTAAGCTGTGCACAATGCTGAATTTTATCCATACATGCAGATGAAGTTTCTATACTATACCTTCTTTCAGGGATCCCAGCCACATCTGCCTCGGGATTTTTACTGCTACCCTCTCGAGATGTGCAGTGCCTGTTCCCTGCAGAGAATGGCAAACTGCAGCTTTTTTAGGATACAGTTGTATGCTAGAGCTATAGGGAGACTCTGTAACAAAAGAAAATACCTCAATGTTGCCTTAAAAAGCTCAAGGTCTCAAAAATGCTTTGTCTTGCGAGTCAAGGTTCCTAGACACAGTCCTATAACTTATAAAAACAGAATTTAACAGCATACTTCATACCGGCTTATAGGCAGCAAAGGGACATTCACCTAAGAAAAAAAAAAAAAAAAATCGCAAAAAATAAAATCCAATACCAGAAAATGAAGAGGCTTAGAAAGAGACACAGTGACAGCAATATGACTCAACGCACAGTTTGGATAGGCCTCCCTAAAATATCTGCACATCTAAATTCATACACTAAATTGACCATCCATGAATGCACACACAAAGGTCCTATCAATGAGAAAAATCCCTTGGCTAAACAGAGGTAACTCTATAGCTACTGATCCACTGTGATTTCCTCACAGTAATCAGAGAACAGACAACAACCAAAACAACAAACACAGATGTCCACTCGTTGGTGGGTAGCTCCAGTAATTCTAGATTCTTTCTACACAGCAAGTATCAGCATTTCTCCAAAAAGACACTCCAAATGCTTGCCCTTAGAAGGGGGCAGTTTATGCTGCAGATCCAAGAATTACAACTGCCCCATAAACTTCACTGTTTAGCCCGCAGAAGTCTAACATTGCGGTTACAGAACAAATCTCAGATACGTGGGCTTTGCACACACCAGTGACTTCAGAGAACAAGATGTTGTTTCAAGTAAATCTTCCAGTTCCTGTGTCCCACAAATCAGTCTTGTTCCACAATAACGGGAAAAGAAATAAAAATTTCGGAAACTTACTTGGTGACTTTGGAGGCTTGTGAAAAATTTTCTTCTTTAATTTCTGGAAGACAGATATAATTTTTGTATGTATTTAAAAGACTCCACTCTTTGAAGAGTTCAGCATATAATTCCAAAAGTGGCTTCAATCTCCATTTTGTGTTGAGATCATTTGTTCTAATAATACAAAAATCTTCTGCTGTTTCTATAGAAAATACAACTATAGCATTAAGTATACATAGATTTGGCCACAGCAACAGTCACCAGAATTAAGGTGGTACCTCCTGGAGTTTTATGCTGCAGGTAAAAAACAGCCTATTCTTGCACAGAACACTAAGACCTTCCCTATCAGTATTAAATAGGGGCAGCAGCAAGATGATCATGGAGCAGAGGCTGATCTGTAGAACCATTTAGCTAAAGGACAGACTTGGTCAATTCCATGAAAACTCCGTAAAAGGATTACTTGGGCCTGTAACGCGAATGAACAACGAAATGAAGCCACACATCATTTGCAGCCCCAGTGCTGAGAATTGAGAAGCCAGAATTACATCTGCAACCGAAGGATGTTTTTGAATTAATCTATGTTGCGATAATGTTAGCTCTCCTCTCCAAAGGGTGTCTGATTGACCGAGAGGCATCACACAGGCATAGTGAGTGCAGGCTAAGAGGCCTTTTAAGGCATTAGTCCAGAGCGCACCATTAATAAAACTCACCATTTCTGTAGCTGATTCACCGGCTATCACAGACAGGCTGTCATCTCCCTGGGGAACAGAGACATTAACTGTGACATCTGCTACTAAATAATTGCTTATAATACACATCCGGAAAAACTTAGGCCCTTTTACTATTGCGATGAAGTTTGAGTGCAATAAATTCAAATGGTAAATTGGTGAAATGGTTGGACTCTGTGATCTTAAAGGTCTTCTAAGAAAGACCATTCTGTGTCACCACTGCTGCAAAAATCAGCATCATTTGTTCTAACACAAACATTCTGTGTGATATAATACGAGTCACTTCAGACTCGAGCCTCAGAGATTTCTGCATTTCAGTTGCAACTGCTGA
>NW_010400696.1:0-1127 GCF_000710305.1 Buceros rhinoceros silvestris | reverse complement strand
TGAACCTTCAGGTGCCCCATCTTCCAAGGTGCTGCATGAATTTCATCATCAGCAAGAGTTAAGGAGCTACCCATCCATTCGCCCCCCTTTCTCACTCACTTGTTCCAACCCCTGCTATGCTATGGGAACACTCAGTAAACTCGACTGGAAAAGCAACCAGGCTGAGGAAAAAACCCCAAACCAAGGAATCAAAAAGCGGTTCATTTCTCCTCAAATTAGGCTGAAGCATCTCCCATTCTCCAGTGTAAGCCCATCCAGAGCAGAAGGAAAATTTCCACTTTGCTTTCAAATGATCTGAACATATGCTGCCCTTGCAGAAAGCGCATTTTCACTCGCTGCTGACTGCATGGTGCTGGCAGCTGCAGCCCCATTCTTTGAACAGATGCTGATCTATCTCTGTAAAAGGTAGGGCGGGGTGAAATCTTTTTGAGAACCCTGGCTGACAGGACAGGAGCTGGGATTGACAACAACAGAGCAAGCAAAACAGCTTTTTGTGCGGGCTGAGAGCAAGCAGGTACACATTGCACACACCACACTATACAATCTTTAATTTCCTGAGGCAATGTTCCTGCCAGCCTACTGAGACTCTTTTTGTTATTTCAAGGCTTTTTTATCACTCTGGGAGATCTCTACCTAGCTGTAGCTATCGCATTAGGAATCAGAGAACCTTCACAGGAGACGGTAAACAACAAAACGTTCACCACGATATAAAAGAGCAGTGACAAAAGTCCTTGGAAAATTTAACAGTCCCTTTGCTCTTGCAAAACAGACCCAGCAAGAGCCACCTACCACAGACAACAAGACGACATGGTGGCTTCCAGAAAAGGGCCTCAAAACCTCCACCTGGCTGCTAAGGAGGAGGGAAACGAACGCTAACACCCCCCCCACACACCCCCCAAACATGGGGGGGGGAACCGAACCCTAACCCCCCCCCCACCCCCCCCCCAAACACCCCCTCCACTCCTATCCACACTACCGGCCAGCCAAGGAGAAACGGGCAGAACCCAGTGCCCCGTGGCCTCGAGACGGACAAAGCCGCTCTCCCCACCCCACTCCTACCCGCCGCCTCGCCGGCCTGGCGAAGCTGAGAGGGGGCCAGGCGTTTCCCCGGCCAGGCGCGGGGCCTG
>NW_010400695.1:32545-36228 GCF_000710305.1 Buceros rhinoceros silvestris | reverse complement strand
CATATATAATATATATATTCATATATAGCCAAAATGCATCTGAAAAGTTCCTCTTAATCTTAGTGTACTAGGATGAGATGTGGAGGTGCTCGATCCACAGTTTCACTCTTGATGGTACTGTTCTGAGAGAGCATACTATTATATCCTAATGCCCTAGGTTAGCAATGGCAGTAAGACTTGGCTATGGGTTTTCTTTTCCCTGGGAAGGATCAAACAACAATGACCAAGGATCATAATCCACATACACAGAGAACAGTGGATAGTTGGATGTTGCTTGGCTTCATGTTGCTTCTGTATTTAAGGCTACAAGCCATGTCCCTGTTGCACAGCTTTGTTCCTGGAGGGCCAGCGTTGCATAAGGACAGCAGACCCATAGTTCAGACCAAGTGGGGTGAGACTTGCCAGAAGTGAGAGCTATGACTCCAGAAGAAAGGCAGTCAAGCGAATGTCTCTCGCCTAAATGATTGTTAAAGGAGCTCTGGAAAAGATTATGGTTTCATTAAGAATAAGGCCAGAAGATATAAGAAGCATGTTTGTTTGGTTGGGTTTTTAAGGCAGTTGGTCTAGACCTTTTCTCCTCAGGTTCCTAAGGAGAAATAACTCTGTAACAGAACATATTCGGCTCACCTGAGTGAGCCTCTTCTGGGAGCCTGTTTTGAGTTGCATCTCTGCTGTGAGGTTTAAGAACGATAGTGAAGCTGTGCTTGAATGTATTTTCGGCCAGCTTGTCCCTCCTTTCATGCGCTGATGCGCTTCTAGCTGGAGTAGCTCCCATGTATATATTTATGTATTTTAGTTTACAATCTTGCATGCTATAGAGGTCAAATTAATAGGCCTGCAGTTGTGTTTGTTTCTTCCCATTCTACATGAATAAGCTTTTGGGTAGTTCTGCTAATGTCACCCATGCCTGACCTTGTGCTCTGACGTTGCCTGTACATTTTACTCTTATATTCTCCTGTTCAGGAGCCTCTGCAGGTGAGACTTGTATCAGCAGTAGTGTGGCCAGCAGGAGTAGGGAAGTGATTGTTCCCCTGTACTTGGTGCTGGGTAGACCACACCTTGAGTACTGTGTCCATTTTTGTTTTGGTACTTTTTTCCATTTCCAGAAGGACATTGAGGTGCTGCAGCATGTTCAGAGGAGGGCAGTGAAGCTGGTGAAGGGTTTGGAGAGCAAGTCTTATGAGAAGCAGCTGAGGGAACTGGGGTGGTTTAGTCTGGAGAAGAGGAAGCTGAGGAGAGACCTTATCGCTCTCTACAACTACCTGAAAGGAGGTTGTAAAGAGGTGGTTTGTCTCTTCGCCCATATAACAAGCGACAGGAGAAGAGGAAATGGCCTCAAGTTGTGCCAGAGGAGGTTTAGATTCGACATTAGGAAATATTTCTTCACTGAAATGGCTGTAAAGCCCTGGAACAAGCTGCCTAGGGAAGCAGAGGAGTCCCCATCCCTGGAGGTGTTTAAGAGACACGTAGATGTCGCGCTGAGGGACATGGTTTGGGGACCCTGGCAGTGCAGGGTGAACAGTTTAACTTGATAATCTTAAAGGTCTCTTCCAACCAAATGAATCTATGACTCAGTGACTTGGCAAACACTATGTTCCCTGTGTGTTTATAGACCAATAGCAGATGACTTCTATTCATGAATAATTTTGAGTTTCCTTTGTTCTTACTGATCTTTCCAGATAACCAGTGGAAGAAGTTAGGGCTCCACAGCTGTGTGTGGCTCCTCACGTAGACTTTTACAACCTGGAAGTGCTAAACATACACCAGTTTGAAGATCCTGAGCTCTGTAGGAATAGCATTTTTATTTTCTAGCCCATGTCTAGAAAGTCAGTCAGCAGTCTGACAGCTTCTGGAAGAATATCACTAAATTTAGTTATTTTGTGTTTTGCGGTACACTTCCTGTACTGTACTGGCAGGCTTCTTAATGCTCCCTGTATTTTTTTTTTTAGGTTTTCTGTGTTAGTATGGGTAAGTTTTGCAGAGTGTATGCTATTATCCCATGACACCAAGTAAGGTTTTTTCAATTTTGTGGGTTTTCATCAGCTTTATGGGCCAAACAGGTGCTTATTCCATGGAAGGAAGTGACTTTTCATAAAAAGATTAGAGGTAAAATGAAGTGAAAGGATTACTTTGGATGAGAACTTTTTCTTGTAAAACATCAGAGCTCTGTTGATTTACTTCACTGAAGTCTTAATGAGGGTTTTTAAAAAAGAAAACCTGAAGAAACTACCCTATACGAAGCTACTTATATAAATGTTACCGGATGTTCAGTATAATTCTGTTTTACTTCAGGTAGAGTTGATACTCAGACCAGATTGCTGCTCCACGTAGCTCAAATCTTCTAAAGCCATCTGGACACAGTCCTGGGCAGTGACTGAAGGTGGACCTTTGAGAAGGGCAGCTGGACCAGATGACTTACAGAGGTGCCTTTGCATCTCAACCTCTCTGTGATTCTGTGGCTTCTGACCACAAGAGCTGTAGAAGCTTGTCTGGTTCTCTGGAGTAGTTCCATGAAAAGGAGCCTTGATTAGCATTTCTCTTTGATATTCTTGGCTGTGGTTAGGCTCAGGAAGGCTGTCTCTTTGTGAGCTCTTAGATGAATGAACTTGTGAATTAGTTATCTCTGAGCTAGAGGGATGAGGCTAGAGATGAGTGGACTGTTTTAATCTCTGGAGCCTTTTGCACGTTAGGACAATTTACTAACTATAGATGTAGGTTAGCCATTTAAACTCAAGGCCTTAATATTCATTTACCTTGTTGCTTAGTGATACCTGCTTACCTGTTTTAGAACTAATTCAATGAGGAGGCCTCTGTGCAGTAGATAACCTGTTTTGCAGTGGTGCTCTTAGCAAGAGTAGAACCATCCACAAAAATTGTTCAGCCAGTCACCAGGATACTGGCAGCTTGTTTGCTGAGCATCCTCCTCTGCCTTATCCTCTTTACTGAGCATCCTCTTCTGCTTTCTGAAGCTGTTGATGAAATAATTTAATACATCTTAGTCAAATGTAAACTACAGAACACTATTCCACAGCAATGACAATACCAGTACCTCTCCTTGCTAATAATGCCAATGATATGTTAGCTGTAGGCTCAACACTGATGTTGGTGGCTCTAAAGCCCACAAATGTCATACAGAGATTCATTACACTGACATTGTTTTGAGATGAAAGCTGTCTTTGACTATGTTGAAAGATAGCATGCTGACAAATTAGCCAAATAAATGAGGTACATAAAATTGTAAAATAGAGTTTGCAGTTTCTGTTGTATGTGGAAGTAACAGTCTGTCAAAATAGTAGCCTGAAAAATATATGCTGCAGCAGCAGTCTGCTTGTCAGGTGCTTGTGTTTCATTCTGTGCAGATGTTTCTAGAAACAGCATGAATGGGAAGCCTGATTTTAGTAACTCAGTTGTTTTTTTTTTTTGAGATTATTTGCCATGGATTTCTTGGTCTTTCTGGTGATAAAGCAAGGTCAATTTGTACTTCGAATGTGCAATGGAAAATCCCTCTTGTAGCAAATGAGACTAATGGTGGTCAGCGGCAGATACTGTCCGTGGGAGACAAATACCTTTTTCTTTTCTCCTTTCCACTTTCTCTTTTCTATTCCAAATGGACCATGAGAGGCTGACAGCAAATCCAGCAATGGGCAGTGCTGTGACTGTCCAATGCCTTGTGTACTCTTTCC
>NW_010400695.1:20658-32458 GCF_000710305.1 Buceros rhinoceros silvestris | reverse complement strand
TTCCCTTCCCACAGGAGCACAGTGGCACTGTTCAAGTTCCCAGTGCAACACCATGGATTCTGGAGGAGCAAGAGATTTATGAGAGCATACGAGCATTGTAGCTTGGGAGTAGAACCAAAGGGTTTAAGTGTATGGGGTAATTAACGGGGCATAACACCCTGCACCCCAGTACACCAGTACTAACAAGCTTTGTAAATGTGACCTGAAAGCTTTCTCTGGATCTTTTCCGAAACCCACATGCTTATCTGTGTGTGTACAGATAAGTACAGCTGGGAGCTACTCTCACTGTCTGCCTGTGGTACTGTTGGTGGCATCCAGGCAAAGTCTAGGAGCTCCTTGGTTGGAGGTGGTTTCCTGATCCCGGCTGTAAGACCACCTGAAGATTCTGTTTCTGCAAATTAATCACTGATTGTAAACACACTGAGCAGGACAGCAGTGCATTTCCAAGGTGGCCAATTCCGTTCTTTTCTGTAAGTTTTTCGGTGCTGAGTCTCTCTTTGTGTGTAGCTCGTGGTTAGATATATTGACGGGTGTCAGATGAAAAAGATGGCGTTTGTTGGCTATCGAATTGCAGTTAACTGTGATAGCCATATCCTGCTAGTCATCTCCCCTTTGCTGTGGAATTCTGTGGTGTGAGAGTGTCTAAGGAGATGGGATTAGCTGTGGCTGTCTGGCACCACTTTCTCTTGGAAGCGTGTGCAACTTTGAGTAAAGGCACTTAAATTGCTGGAAGTGCCTATCCAAAGGTGCTGGCACAGATTAATATCTCTAAAAGAACTCTAGGAGAAGGTCTCTTTCTATACTGGTAAAGTGTTCTTAACTGATTGGGAAAAAGAAGCAATGACAGTATAATTGCAGAGTAATTCATGCTACAAGGAGCTTCAGGAGGTCATCTAGTCTAGCCTGCTAGCCAAAGCAGGATCACTTTTGTTATGAATGTATTTATAAACTCCTTTTGCTTAACATCCTTTTCACCTTCTTTCTTCTGCTTGGTTAACGTCCATGCAAACTCGTATTTGGCAGTACAGTCCCAGAGGAGTACACTAAGAGTGAGGTGGAGAATGAATACATACAGCTGGTGACTGAATTACTCAAACCTGTTGCAAAAAAATGTAATCTGCAGCCAGCAATCCCACCTGCCTGGTCGTAAGAGTCTTATCTATATGAACTGCAGAATGTTTCCATGGTCTAAAGGGTGTGTCATGATGAAGTATTTAAATTTGTGGGCTTCCAGGAAGAATGATGCTAGAATGCAACTGCTAAATACATGTTATTGATGTGAATTTGTTTGAAAAATCTGGCCTATAATCCAGGGGACAGTATTAAACGTAGGAGGCAGATTGTTCTTAAGCTTTTTTTGATGCAGGAAAAATGTCACCTTTGTCAGCGCTTGGCAGTGATCCATTTTAGTTCAAATACAATTTGAAGGTTAATGGTCTAGGTATTTAAAAGATTCCTGTTCTTAATTATCATTCCTGTTGTTTTTTTCTGTTGGCCTCTTTCTCTATAGCACAGTGTTTATAATTCTTTAGGTAATTAACTAACTGTGTGGGTGTTTTTAGGATGTGACAGAAGTGTAGTTAGTATAACTTTTTTTTGTGGATTTAAGTAGACTTCAAATTTCATAGCAGATTCAGGGAAAGCAATGTGGCATAGAAGTCAGTGTGGCATACTTGTTTGCATGTTTGTGTAGAGCTCTTAAAAGGTCTGTGATTCTTGGGCGCTGTGGCCATGTAACTCATTTAATGTAAGATTATTGGTATGTATATAGAAATGTAATTAATAGAGTGCTTTAAAAGCACATGTCTCTACTGATATAAAATACATGCTTTTTTATAGCTTCTACTTGTATTACTCAGGAGCGCTTACTGCAGTGATCAACTTCTACAAAATCAATTTATGTCTTACAGCTTGCCTTGAAGGGATCTAACTATGCTGGTCTGCTGGAGCGGCATCGCATTCATACAAAAAATGTGGAACATGTTGTAGACAGTTTACGGTAAGAATGTATGGATCTTGGGAATTTTAGACACAGTGCAAATATCCACGGATTGTATAAAACAACAAAAGAAGCTTTGTGCTACAAGCTGTAATAAAATAGGAATACTGAAAACAGGATTGTGCAATTGAACAATCCTTAAACAATTATAATGTGAAGTAGCTCAGTTCAGTTGACTAACTCCTTTATTTTCCTAAAAGCAAACAAAAAAACTGTAAAAGTTTGGTGTGAGTGTTAAATGTTTTTAAGCCACATTCCACTCTATAATTGGTCCTTAATTATGTGTCAGTTTTTCAGAAGGATGTGACAAGGAACAATATAGGACACAATCAGTGTTTTTCTGCACTTTGTAGGAATGAGAGCATAGAAGTTCGTCTTGTTAAACGTCGAGAATATAATGAAGAGACAGTTCGGTGGGCAGATGCTGTTATATCAGCAGGAGGTACGACTTTATGGAAGGGAAGTAATTGTTTCAGTCTGTTTTTACAGATATGTTTTTCAGAAATGTTTTGCAGTGCATGAAACTTCTGGAAGTATGTACATTTTGAAAACAACTTCTTATCTAATTGTCAGAAAATACGACAAAAAACAATGGTTGTGACCATGCTCTCTATCTCTAGTGTCTGAAATTGTAGCACTAAGAAGCACATCCCAGTGCATGACCGCTTTGGAAATGTTAGGTTGTCCTGTGTAAAACAGTATAAACTGTGGAATTTACTGTAGTTTTCAACTAAAGGGGATAAAATACTTGCTGTCATGTGATCATACGTAGCTAAGGAGGATAAAATGCTTGCCATCATGTCATTATACATAGACACATACCAAATCCTATAGAGTAGGGTTTGTGAGGTGGAGACTAATGTACTACCTTTTCCTCCTCTTGCTCAAACTGTCTTTCTTGCTTTCACACTTAATTCCAGTGACTGGAGTATCTAGTTGGATGGTGCAGGTGCAACTTCTGAGCAGCCTGTGCCACTGATGAGAGCTTTTTAAATGAACCATCAGGACAACTAACATACAGTGTTATTTTTGTGATTTGCTGCAAATATTGCAAGTTTGTTGCAAGGCTCTGATATAATGCTCAGTCATTTGGAGCAGTTACGCAGCCACTGCTCTGCCTTTCTCTCATCCCTTTGCTCTTAGCTACTGGTAACCATGCAGAATGGGTTGAAAGGCACGTGTACATTCCTGAAGTGTCCCAATAAACTCCTGTAGATTCAAAGAACTCCTCTAAGCTGGAGATTGAAGTGCCAGTTTGGCTGTGGCAATGTTTGTCATGATTATGAGGCAAGCTGCCGGGAAGTGATACATCATCCAAGGTTTTCAGAGCTTACACTGGTAAAGAGCAAAGACTGGTTCAGGTTATAGTTGTCCTGTTTAACAGACAGGAAAGAATATCAGTATCTGAAGAAACCAGTGACCCTTAAAGATTTCTACTTCAACAGTTCTATCTTAAGACTTCCAAGCTTGCCTGTCTGAGGCCAAGTAAGATCTTTAAATTGTGCCTTATAGGAAAACCACTGAAATGGAGCTAAAGTCATTGTTTTTATGTGATTCAAAGTAAAATTTGGATTTAAATTTGTTTCCTGTCTTTTGTGGCTTTGATTAGCGATACCTTCTAAATTTATTTTCTGAAAGAATTTCTTTTACCAGCTGATAAACATGCAGAATTTTCTATAATGTCTTTCAAACTTGCGTCTGCCAAATTCAGTTGCCTGGACATGTAGAACTGTCAGAAAAGTCATACTTCTCCCAGTCACATTTGCTATCTTGAGTTCAGCTGTTGCTGCTCTGCTGTCAAAGGTGTCAGTAGTTTCATGGTCCCATTTTATTTCTGTGCAGCATACCTGATCAGTTGTTAATACTAAAGCATGTAGTGGTAACGCTGCAGTACATGTGAGACTGCTTTATCTGGGATACTAGAATGTGAAGTGAAACTAACTTTTGTTTTGCTTGTTCTGTAGGTGATGGTACAATGTTGTTGGCAGCCAGTAAGGTCTTTGATAAATTTAAACCAGTTATTGGAGTAAATACTGATCCTGAAAGGTAAAAACACATTTGGGAAAGCAATGCTTTATTGAATATCAGGCACAATATGCATCTGTTTTCATGATGTACGACGCATGCCTGCTAGCATTTGGCAGCATAAATGTCTGCTTTAGTAGATTGTAGATACGAAGTGAACCTGGTGTTTTATTAGAGTTTCTGCAGTTACCCTGTCCTATCTGAGAGAACGTTAAGTAATATCAGATAAGCATGGCTGTGTTAAACTTCCACATCTGTCTTCACACACCAGTATAGGAGCAGTTGCAGTTAGTTAACTTGTATAGCTAACCATAAGTTTGAAGCTGGAGACAGAACAGGAAAAGGGACATAACAAAAGCAATTAAGTGTGGTGCCTTAACTCACAGAAACTTGGTTTCCTTGTGAAGGTGAATCCTATTGGAAATCCAGTAGGGCCTCAGATGAAGGGGTTTGTTCTGGTTTCTTCATGAAAACTGTGTCGTACCTCAGAGGATGCAGTCTCCTCAGCCGATTAATGGCATTTAGTTGTCCTTCTGTAAACTCCATGCAAGTTGCATCCATCTAACCATAAGATTGATTTGGGCAGGTGGATGCAGTGTTTTAGAACCGTGTGGTTGTTATAACCTTCAGACGGACAGCAAGTAGAACTCAGAATTCACAAAGGCTCTGTCTGGTGAGATACCTAGATTTAGGTTTCTGCTTTTGATATTACCAGTTAATTTAATCTGAGTAGACAAAGTGGCAACCAAAAGTTTGAATTCCTTTCATGCCTTACTGCTCTTCTAAAACTTTTCAAATGCTGTGAAGAGGTATTCTACGGTATTAAGCCTGAATAGCAGGACTCAAATAACAAATGCCTTCAAGTTACCAAATGTCACTCATGAAAGGGGAGTAGTGATTAGTTGTCTGGCTCTGACACGAGGTTCTTTTCATCTTAGACATGTTGCTTACCTGTTTCATAGCACTAACTTGTGTGGAAGTTTTATTTCTAACTTGCAAGGTTTGTTAAGCTTGAATTCCTTGTCTAGAACTATGGTGACAGGAACTACGTTAGTATCTACATATTCCTGCAGGATTACTGGCTGAAATGCCAGTTTTTGGAGGAAGTGTGGAGAAATATCCAATGTCTCCTACACGTAAACCCCAGGAGCTAAAAACGGTGTATTGTTGCTGATGTGCTGTTATGTAAGAATAGTATATGTTCATAAAGATCAAAAGTGTAGCTTTGCTTAGTGTAACAGAAAGAGATGTTTGGGGTTTTGTTTTTTTAAAGATTCCAAATCTTAATAGTTACACTGTCATTTTCATTACCCTTTTTGGCTACCAGATCAGAGGGTCACTTATGCTTGCCTGTGAGATATACGCAGTCATTTCCCGAAGCACTACAGAAGCTTTATCGTGGTGAGTTCAGGTAGGATTCACTGATCTTTGGTTTTCCAAAAATATATTATGATTGGAAAATACTTAATGATGAGCAATTTCTAAGGAGCAGATGATGCATAGTTACATCCTAATGCCTCAAATCGTCAATTCTGTGTAGAGGTTTACCATGTTGAAAAATGTGTTTGTGGTCAAGAATGAGACTGAAATAAAAAGGATAAAAGTTACTGCCAGTTTCAGAAAAAACTTTCGTTATGACCTTCAGTAACTGATTTTCTTTTCTGACTTAGCAAATTCAGAAATGAGAAACTGCATTCTTGTAGAGGGTGTATTGCTTTACATATTTTAACACTCAGTGATGGGTTATGCTGATAGAAGCTGAGGAAGCCTGTACAGTTAGGAAATGGTCAATGTGTCGTGTCTGGGGTTTTGATGATTAAGGTAGAGTAGCTTAAATTTTGTTAACAGATTAGTGTAAGGCAAAGCTTTTATTTGTGCTGGAGATAGCTTGATGTTTTCAATACTAGATATTCTTAAAATAGACACATCTTATGTAAACTAAGAAGAAAGCAAGGTGATTTTTAAAGGACAGGCTTGGAAAGAGTTTAATAACTATTTGAAAAGAGACATTGTTCTGTGGCATATTAACATACTTTTATGATGGCAAACCAGCAAACAGATGTAAGTCATTCATGTGAAAATATATTGCAATCTTGTTTTGTTTGCACTTCTGGCATATTTAATTTGTAGCTTGAAGTGTATTTGTCCCATAGAAAATTCTAAATTGAGGTGAATACAGTCATCAGGATTGATTATAAATAATTGAAGGAGTTTCAACAGTTACTGCTAAATGAAATGGTACTTTCAACTCACATTTTGAAACTTAGAACACAGAAGCTTTTAGCTCCCTGTCATGCTAAGTTGCTTAGGTAAAGCTGTTGGAGCTAATGCAGGTAGCTTTCCTTGATAATCTAGGCACTTGTAATGTTTTGTTGGATGTGATGTTACGTTTTTGTTGCTGATGCTTCTTCATTGCTCATTATGGTGCTGAAGTCTCACCAGAGTGAAGCAAAAAGCGATTTCCCTGGTTATTTTCCCAGAATAAGAAACTGATATTCCTAAGCGAGGACCTGAGCAGGTATTTCACTTGGCAGTTCTCAGGTTTATTTCACCCTGAGGAAAGGTTAAAATAGGTGGGTAACTGGATAAGCTTGTCTGGAAGAGATTGTGGTGGCTTAAGGATGGTGAAGTGCCAGAAACTGGAAAAGGGGGGTTGTGTTTTCTCCTTACCCTGCAAGGCTGTGTAATTGCAACAATCTGTGTGAGCATGCACTTTGTAGTCCCATGAAACAACGAACGTTACTGATTTAGAGAGCGAACTGTATCAGACTACCAAAGTTTCTTCTCTTTTGATGGTTGGTGGTGTAATAGAGTCTCAAAATAGGTATTTAACAGGGGTATGATCCCATTTTCTAATTTTGCAGAAGTTTTCATGTGTTTTAGCATGAGTGTGGTAAGGAGGCTAGCATAATGTTACTTGTTGCGTGCTCTCTGCCTGATGGCCTAAAACCATACTTGGAATTTAAGAGCAGATCTAAGGATATGTTGACTGAGATTCTACAAGTATGACAACAAAGAAAAGCTAGTAATGTGATCATAGGGAGCATAAGTCTTCCTTGATGTAATTTCAGGAAACATACAAGCTGGTTACTGTCACCTGGTTATCAACAGTATGAACTGGGAAAATACGTGCTCATAACACGCCCTCGTGATTTGCTTTCTTAATCAAAACTACTATCACTAATTTGTTTTATGTAATCTCTCAATTGTAAGAGGGAAAAGAAATTGGATACCACTTCTAGAAAGAAAAAGAAATCTGAATGTTGTTCAAGCTTAAGGAGTAATGCTTTTCATATCCTCCTCTTTCTTCATTTGAGTTCCTCTCAAGCATCCTAAAGTTCCCAGGAGAGGACTCTTAAAATGAGAGGATACTTGTGGCCTTTATATATAAAGGGGTGGATAGAGCTGCTTTTCTGGACATCTACAAATAGAAACAGAAGATGGTAAAAATACAACATAATATTGCTGTATAAATTCCTGAGAGCTTGTTGTTCTCAAAATAGTTGCATCAGTCATGAATTTGTAACTTAGAATCATATGCCTTAAAAGATGAGTTGTTTTTTATCTGTAATGTTTGTAGACTACTTTTGGTCCTCTTATTTTACACATCCACTGCTAGCAAATTGGCAAGTATAAATTATTTATATTCTTGAAAGATTAAGTTTCTAAATTCAGAAATTATAGGGGAAACTATAAAATTTGAAATGTGACTTTGAATTTGTCTTGAGAGTGAAGGCGGTCTGATCCTATCTAATTCTCTTATAAATATTGCAGCTACTGACACCAGGTTCTTTCTTCTCTCTAAGGTGGCAGTGGCGACAAAGAATCCGACTGTATCTTGAAGGAACCGGTATTAACCCAACCCCTGTAGATCTTCATGAACAGCAGCTAAGCCAAGAACAACACAGCAGGGCTCACATAAATGAAAGGTTCCAGGATCAAAGTAGGTTGAAATCTGACAAGAATATGGTCAGTTTTCTATGATAACTTGGAATAGGAGATAAAGATTCGTAAGGGTTGAAGTATTTGAAGTCTGGTTGAAGTACTTGCAAAGCAGGGATAAAAAGCTGTTGTTACCAGAGCTAATCCAGATTAAAGTTCTTTAGAAGGAAGTGGTTTTCTATATGTTTGTTCTGGACTGTACACTTAGAAACGGTTTTCAGTATTAATAGTTCGTTTAGAGATGTTTTTAAATACTATTATCTGCTGGCAAAATACTGAGCTTTTTAAAAATGCTGTCTCTTAGGGTTACTGTAGGCACTTGGGGTTACCACATGAACATTTACCATGCGTTTAGCTACTCCACACTAAAAGTCTGTGTGTAACATACACATGTTCTTGTGCTAAATTTGAGGTAGGTTACTTCACAATTGAAAAAGCTCATCATGGACTACCAGCAAGCAAATCAGAAATTTTGGTTGAGAACCTCTTCCTGGGTAATTCTTCGGTCATCAGACACCTTTGACTGTTTTAGTTATGATGGATTGAAGATGCATGCTTCTATTCTTAGCCTGTTTCTAGTACTGCATTTCTTCACTGAGAAGTGCTTAGTCAACATGAAGAATTTGTTAAGCCCCCTTAATTACCCTGTGGTATAAAGTCTAATTCTTTATCAGAGATGTCTGTTAAGTCACTCACTGTCAGTGAATCTAACTAGGCTGGAAGAGTAACTGACAGAAGAGAATACTTCAGTCTGTCTGGTAGCCCGTGAGTTTTCAGGGAAAGCAAAGTCTGAGTGTAAGTGTCATTGCTTTATTGTCCTTGGTTCAAATTTCTGTAGTCTCCAGTAAGGGACAGTAACTGACTACAGACTAAATCACTGAAAAATTGATTCCTTGAAGAAAATGAAGTGCTAGGATTAGAATACAAACACAGGCAGCAGAATGTTCCCACCAATGAATCATGGATTACTTTTGAAGACCTGGTGTTTAAAGCCACCACTTCAAAACTGTCATATTCAATATTTGCAGGGTCTGACGTTTCTGGTCCACATCTTTTACCAGTGAGAGCTCTCAATGAAGTCTTCATTGGGGAGTCTCTTTCATCCAGGTATGTATAACTGATTGTTGTTGGAGCAAGGTACAATTGACTTAATTCCTTTCTGTCATACTGCAGTGGACAATCAGTGATGTGATGTCTCTGCTGTCAAATTTCAGTTCTAGTCCATAAATATATAACACTGATTGTATTGCAGCTGATCGCAAAGTGTGTTTTCAGAAATGTAAGTGCAGTGATACTTATTTCTAGTTTTCCACCTTCCTGATTGGCCCTTCTTTCATCTTTCATTATTCCTGGCTGTTTTCTTTCCTCCTCATTGTAGTACTCCTTTCTGGGTAGTTCTTACATAAGCAAATGCCTTCAGTTACTATGTTTACAGTGGGTTGAAGATCTAAGTATCTGTCCTTAAACTGCCTCCTCTCCTGCATCTCTTCTGAAATATTTTTTGTCAGCTTTTAGCATGACCAAGCAGATACAGCTTTTAGTGTGACCAAGCAGAAATGGCTTTTCCAGGATACCTTTGGACTGTTCTTTCTGTCCTGAAGATTAATGCATTTCTGCCAGCCAAACAATAAAAAGAAGGTTTGGAAAATGTGATTGGGGCTGTGGGAAAGGAGATCCATGGTCAGAATTTGGCCAAACTTTTGCTTGTACTGTATATCCCTTTTCCTTTTATTCTGTATCTTTCTTTCTTTTTTTAAAAAACTTCAGAGTGTAACATCTTCTTGTGTTTGTACAGTGCCTGGGACACTGTGATTGCTGCTGGAAACAGTATAAATGTTCCATGAGTGCTTTATCTTCCATCTGGACTGCAGCCTCAGACTGGCAGAAGGAATTAGTCACAAAGAGATACACATTTTTTTTTCTACTAAATAAACCTAATTTTATCAAGATTATAAAGTTTCTTTAACTTACAGTGATAGAGGATCGCAAAGCTGCTTACCAACACTTCATAACAGGCCTTTACATCTAAGTATCACAAATTCAGTGTGCTCTTTGGTTCGAGTATATTTGAGAAGCATTGGGGAACGCAATGTCTTTAGGAACAACTCTAGTAATGAATACTGTGTTAATAGGATCTTACACTTGAAGACTTAATAATGATGTCACACAGATGAATCTTCACTGAGGTTCAAGTACACGAATCTGCTGTATATTAAGACAAAAATTGCTCCAGGTGCTTTTTCCAAGGTTTTATTCTGCAAGTCAGTTAAGAAAACAGGGAAGCTGAAGGGGGAAAAAAAACCCAATCTTTCATACCCGTCCTGCAAAAATTATCTTAAACTGAATCAAGCTGCACACCTCTGTTCTTAATTTTCTTCCAGTTTTTTCATCTTCCCATCTTGTCTAGAGTACACAAAATGCCCGTAGTTACTGAGAGTCTAAACTGTTTGACACCAAATATTTGAGCTGTGTTCCTAGCTGATCCAGACTGAAACATTCATCACCTAAAACAGCTCAGTAAGCTCCTCTTACTTAGAAAGGTGAAACTCAGTCATGATGAACACAGCGAATGTTGCATTTTTCTAAGAGGTTATCTATTAATCTGAAGACTCTTATCGTACTGTTTGAATTAGGCACTATGAACATGAACAACTTTAGTTCGTGAATATACCCCTGGATGTTCTGAAGCTTACAGAGAGAGACCATTTGGTGTCTCCAGGTCTAAGATTCCCGAGGAATCCCCGATTGATAGCATGAATGGTAACATGCAGAATTATGATTGTGCCCCGAGACTTTAACTGCATTTGAGTTTTAGGAATAAATTTACCCTGGAGAGAAACATAAACCTGCTGACTGTTCTAAACCTAAAACTGTTCAAGAAGAATCACAGTGGATTTTTAATTACTGAAGTGATCAAGAATTCAGCCTGAAGCCATGCTGTTGCTTACTGATGTTGGAGTGCCTTACCTCTTAGTGTTCCTTGATGTAATTTTGAGTCCAAATCACAGCATAAGTGCAGTTTTTTCACTAGTTCAACAATTATGCAAGGAAGGTAATGTATTTGTAGTTTCATTTGTAAGTCCAGCAAACTCTGCTTGTGTATGAAGCTATTCCCAGATGAACCACAGAGTTCTTTGTGCATAATTTAATCCAAAAAGTGGCTGCAGAAAAACTAAAAGTTTGTGCTGCAAATCACTTTTGTCCATTATAAAAACTGCTGTAAAACAGTGAATCAGAAGTGGCCGCCAAATCAGAAACACTGTTCAAAGCCTGTGAAATTGTCATCCAGATTTGAAACTATCCCCTTGAAATTTTTATGTGCCTGATAAGGCTGTGTGTTCTGTCTTATTCAGGGAGAACTTTAAGTCCTGCAAACCCAGTTTTAAATTCTCGCTTCATAGGGCTTCCTATTATGAGATATCAGTTGATGATGGTCCTTGGGAAAAGCAGAAGAGTTCAGGGCTTAATGTGTGTACTGGAACAGGATCAAAAGCATGGTAAGTACATGCTGCTGCTTTGATATAAAGTACTGCTTCAGATAAGCTTGATGGTCCTATTTTGTGTAAACATTTTGTCCCTGTTGAGACTCTCGTGGGCTATGGCGAAGTCAGTGCATATCAGTTATATCCAGATATTCTCACTGTTGGTATGATTCAAAGCTGTCTCAGGTGTGTGAGAAGAGCAAAGCCCTACCCTCACTTGTAGGTATGGAGAGAAGAGTTAAAAGAGCAAGGAGATGAGGCATTGAGACACAAGTTTACCTTAGGTCTAATTTTGGTGAAAGAGGATGCGTGCTGCATGTGGAGATGAATGGTTGGGGATGGCAAGGGAAAG
>NW_010400695.1:15632-20565 GCF_000710305.1 Buceros rhinoceros silvestris | reverse complement strand
GGGAAAGAGATTCTGCGTATTGGGGGGATCTCTGAACTACTCTTGTTGGGTAAAATTAAAATGCTTAGATGGTAGCTCGGAAAACTTACAAAAATCTAAGCTCTTAAGAAGAATGGGAAAATGTACTTGGAAACAGTGTGAAGTGTTCTCTGGCACATCTGCTGTCCATTCTGTTTGCAAGCCTCTTGCCTCTTTCCGTTTTCAAACATAATTGAAAGGGCACAATCACTTTGCCAAAATATTCCCCTTAAGCAAAGACAGGCATATCTAAGCTGAGCTATGCTAGCATAATCAAAGGGGTAAGTTACCCTAACTTCACTTAAAACAAGCTGCAGTACTGCATGTAGGTCTAATCAATTTAGTTTTGAGATGTGAGAGCCTCTTTCATTTGGAAATCTGGTTGTGCTTACAGTTTAAAGTTGTGCAACAGGCTCTGCATTTATGTAGCAGGCTAAGATGGACTAAAACTAAAGCTTTTAATGAAATTCAGACATGAATATTCATGCTGTAACCATGGTTACTGGATTCTACTCTTCATTGTAATTCAGAGTTTTGTATTCAGTCAGCATAACTCAGTCCTGGAGTCTGCCAAGGATGAAATTGGCAGACTGCTACGGGAACTTTGCTAGCATTCAGTACCTTGGAAATGTACAGTCTTAGTTCAAAGCTGTTCTTACACTTTTCGTTTGCTTATACACTCTACACTGAGCTGTCCCAAAAGCAGGGACTGAACTCCAGGGTTGCTGCACAGAGACTGTGGTTACTACCTGATCGCTTTTGATCACTGGCACAGAAGGAAGCCTTTTATTGGAGCGTAGAGATAGTTCAGACTGAGGCGTTATGCTGGCTGTTAGGCATACAAATGTGGCAAAAGTGTCTCTGATCTGATTGTGCTTTTTCTATATACACTGATTGTTGTAAGATTGAAGCCCACACCTTAGGGTATGAACAAAGAGACATAATATTTGTAAAGAAGTGTTGGGTCCCATAAATGAGAACTAATGTGAGGAGTTAATTAGCAGGAGGTGGATAGAAGGGGTAAGAGCACACACCATCTGTAGAACTGTCATGCTTCAGTGTTTTTTAATGCAGACTTAAACCAGCAATTATTGGTGTTTTAATGCAGGATGATTAATGACTAGGAGACTACAGCCTCTCATGCTTTTTCCTGAAGACTTCACTTAATGATTGTTTAGGTTTACAAAGCCACAGGTAGATGTCAAACCAAACGTTAATTTAAGGTGTTTAAGAAACTGATGTTAGCTCACACTTAATAGCATTTTTTATTTTTTTTCTTCCTGATGTTGAACATAGTATGTTCTGTGAGCAAGATTTATTGTTTTGTTTTTCTCCCAAGTTGTATTGCTTAGTAAACAAGACTTTGACTTCTCTGTCTAGGTCCTATAATATTAACAAGGTAGCACATCAATCTGTTGAAGAGATTCTTAAGATCGGTGAGTGTACAGTGTGGCATTACTGGCCAATTTTATATAAAGATGCACCTATCTAATCTGGACTCTTTCTCTTGGCTCAACAGCCAAAAAGCATGGAAGTTTGAACATGCCATTGGACACAGAACTAGTACAAAAAGGTCAGTAAAAACATGATTTTTTTTTTTAAGGTGTCTTAACTTTGACCATATTACTTTGTTTGTAGTATTAATACTCAGCACTGCTATCAATATTTTAATACTCCTGCAATATTGGTCTTTCTTACAAATATTATTTCTGTACTTTTGGTGAAAAATGTCTGACAATATGAAAGCATTTTCTAAGACTTTATTTGTATAGATCTTCAGGAGAATTTCAGTTCTTCTAAGATTTGAGACACTTAATCACCTGAAGAAAGTTGTTGAGTGTATGTCATGCAATAGAACTGAAAGGAATCTTCTGTAAAATTAACTTTTTTTACAGGTGAAGGCTGTTAAATATCAGTCAAGACTTATTATTCCCTGTCAGCAGGGAAGCTGCTCTTTCCTGGAAGAATGTGTGTATCTGAGAATAACTAATTTTATCTGGAAAAACTATTGGCTGTTTTCTCTATTTACAGTAACAAATGATTACAATGAGTCCCTGCTCTACAGTCCAGAAGAACCAAAGATGTTTTTCAGTGTTCGAGAACCTATTGTGAACAGAGTTTTCTCAAGCAGTCAGCAGCGTGGCTTCTCTTCAAAGTAAGTTGGCTTTAGCAGTCACTGAAGAGTTCGTTCATTCTGTGTATTGGTCAAAGTACAAGTAATCCACCAGTTTCCCTTGAAGTATTTCAACACCCAGCCTGTGTTTTGAGAGGTTGGAGTATTGTTCTTATAACAACAGGAAGAGTTTCCAAGTTGCGTTTTGTCTTTTTAATGTTTGATCCATGCCTAGTCTTGTAGAAGAATCTCACTGTGCCCAGTTTTGTGCGTGTGCCATTTCCCTAGGTAATGAGACGCAGTCATTGACACACTGGAGTGAATACAGGAAAGGGCCACAGATGATGAGGGGGCCAAAATTCATGGAGTGTAAAGGAGACACTCCAGCGGTGCTTCTGTTTAGCCTGGAGGGAACAAGATCCATCTGCTGTCTTCAGCTACCCATGGATCATTACAGAGAAGACTGAATTCAGCTCTTTTCATAGCAGAATGTGAGGCAACAATTGCATAACCCATGATTTTATAGAATGTTAAGATTCTGATTAAAAAAAAGGAAGAATGCTTCCCAGTAAGGTCAGCAGTAGAACATGTTGCACAGAGATTGTGCTATCACTGACCTTGGAGATACTCAAAACTTGAGTGGGCAAGGCCTTAAACAACCTCATCAGTCTTTGACGTAAAGCCTGCTTTGAGTTGAAGGTTGGAGTAGGTGCCCTTTTGAACTAAATTATTTAGTAATTCAGTCATTTTAACTTAAGGCTCTTGTGCCAGGGGATGTTCAGATTAGATATTACAAAAATTTTCTTCACTGACAGTTTTGGTAAGCACTGGAACAGGCTGTCCTGGGAAGTGGTGGAGTCACACACCACCAAAAAATGTGTAGTCACGACACTTACGGGCACGGTTTAGTGGTGGACTTGGTAGTGTTATGTTGTACTCTTAAAGGTCTTTTCTAGCCTAAATGATACTATGATTTCTCTGAAGCTTCAGAATAATTGTGTTGAGAACAATACAGTAGCTCAGCATTAATTGTTAATTCAACCTTTTATATCAAAACAAATATCTAAAGGAGCTGAGACTTGAAGGAGACCTAAATACTGTTCCTTTCTAGCCACATCAGTGTTTCAGCAGCATTTTGTGACCTAGTAATAAAGAACTTCTCTGGCTACTGGGACTAAATTTTACAATATTAGATGCCAGCTGTGTATGTGTCATGTTGTCACCGGTTTTGGCCGAAGTAAAAAAAAAACCAAGATCCGGTCACAGTAATACCTTCCCTATCCCACCAGAGATAGGGGAAGGGAGAAAAAGAGTTAGTGAGACCTCGAATATACTTTTTGGAAAAACTGAAACAAACTTTAACACTACAAACCAATATATACAGACATACACACAAAGGCAAACCAGTAAGATATTGGGGGTTTTTTAGGAAATGGAAAGGCGAGGGTTAACACCGCGGCGGGGCAAAGATGGCTAACCCAGGACACATGTTTTTAAATGTTTACTGCTTTCTTGGTTCTGGGTGATCTCAAGAGTCAGTGAATCTAAAGAGGAGAGGTTGAAGTAGGAGCAAATAGCTGCATTTTTATCCATGGCTTGTCTTATTTGGAGTCCTTAGCATGGGATGTACCATAGAAATTATTCTGGAGCCACGAATGTCTGCATACCTGTGAGGGTGATCTGCCCATTTTAGTTCTTCAGGTAGAATCTTCTGCCTGTAATAGTTGATCTTTAGCTTTCAGTACTAAGTACTAGATCTCCCTATTGCTGTTCTTTATCTTTTTTAGACATAGTAGCTGTCCACATTGAAGTGGAGGAATGGAATGTGCCTCCATGTCCTTCTGCAGTGACCAGACTTGGCTGTGTTTTAGAGATGCACAGGCCAGTGAAGCTTTGACATGGTGGCTGTGCTTCCAAGCTTTTCATATTTGTGAAAGATGTGCCTTCCTTAAGATTTAAGTCACTGGGTAACTGTTGATTAAACTGTGGAGATCAGAACATTGTCCAAACTAAGGCCTAAGACAGAAACAATCAAACACCTTAATGTGAGACCACAGTCTTGCAGCTGCTCTGGCGTAGATGGTTCCCATCTAGCAATATGAAAGAAGTTTGGAGAATTCTTTATTTAATAGTTTTCTCGCTTTCTGCATATATGAGAGGAATAAACGGTTGAGTTAATTTCCCCTTTAAAGGGAAGTTAAGAAGAAGGTGGTTAGTAGCTTTATTCTGTCTTGTCCAGCTGAAGGAGATACATTAAATTTTAAAATCTTGAATTTAAATTTATTAGCTTAAGGTAGTTTGACTACTAAGTCAAAACTCTAATATTGACAGTAGTGTGCTGCAGTACTTATTTATGATGTTGCCTGGCAATCATCCTGACCTTCAATTTTGTGCTTGAATTTACTCTGTCAATATTTCCTGTTACAGAATAGACTATATTAATACCCAAATTATTTTAATCTCAAGCATTGCAGATTGAAACTGTGTGTTCCACTTAACATGAAGACCATACCTTAGAATCAGGAAACTTTTCTGTGAAAGGTTAATTACTATTAAGTGGAATCATAAGTAGCTTTCTCTAAAAAAAATGCACCTAAACTGCAGCTTTCAGTAACAAGAGTAACATTACAGGCTGTTCTCAGACTCAAAGCAATAGTCTGCATATGAACAAGTCCTTCAGCCCTCTCAGGACTCTTTGTTAAGTGTATACAAAGTACTGATAGGTTGGAGATTCTGATGCTTGGTACCATGCTCAATTTTTCTCCAAATATGCTCCCATGTGATTAAGCATTCACTGACAGC
>NW_010400695.1:1508-15554 GCF_000710305.1 Buceros rhinoceros silvestris | reverse complement strand
TTAAACATTCACCGACCCCCCCCCCCCCCCCCCCAAATGAATGTTCCAAGAACCAGTCTTATTGTTTTGATAAGTGCTTGTTTGAAAGAGTTAGGTTTTTTAAGCTATTTTGTGAAAACTTGTTTTTTGGGTTTTTTGCAGAGTCTGTGTCCGTTCCCGTTGTTGGGATGCATGTATGGTTGTAGATGGAGGAACATCTTTTGAGTTCAATGATGGGGCGATAGCTTCAATAATGATTGACACAGAGGATGCACTGCGCACTGTTCTGCTGGAAGAATGAAGGACCCTAGTGTCTTCTGCTGAAGCAATTCTGAATCCAGAGAGGGAACTCCTGGAGATAGATGGCACATCACAATGCTGCATTATGTTGGAAGTTGGCTTTTTTTGGATGAAAGAGCATTTGGAGGAAGCTCAATGCTTTTCATTCCTTTTCATTGGGGATATATTTAAGCTCTTTTTTTAGTCTGGTAAAAGAAATAATATCTGAAGCCCTACATCTAACTTCAGTGAAAATTGACATTCTAACCTGTAAGGCAAATATGAAAGAATATCTTCTTAAACACAGGTAGATGGGTTCAAGCATTAAATATCCAGATGTACAGTTTTTTAGTAACAGTCTGGGACTGATGAAACTAAACATCCTCATACATATTCTTTTATAGAAGAGTTGACTGTCAATCTAGCAATTAGATGCAAGGATATATAAATTTCTGTAAATCTTGATGTTGACTTAATAGAAATGGAAATACAAATCTTTTGTATTCTTTTCAAAAATTTTACAACTTCGTAGTTTCATACAACTTGTGACAATTTTTTTTTTTGCTCTTCCAGTACTTTTTCTACTTTGTAGATTTACATCAAAAGTCTGGTTTAATCACACCTTAAATGAGGTACCTCTTTTTCTTTTTGGCTGGAGATGGACTTGAAACCCAATGGTTCTCTTGAGCCCTCTGATAAGAATATATGAACTATAGGGAACAGGTTGAAGTAAGATATATGCCTTCACTGAATGGATTAGCTAGCTAGCAGGTGTTCAGTCACTGTAGTGTATGTAGGTGGCTATCATTAAGAAAGGTATGTGGCCTTATTAAGTTGAATGGTTTGGAATTTTAGGTTCTAAGTTTCTTTATAATTGAAGAAGAATGCGATGTAATGGGTGTCAGTAGTTGGAGCATGAATTAATACCTATATATCTCCCAGTTTTCCAAGTATGTCTTTTTAACTTCCCCAAGAAGTTAAAATTTCCAATCCTGAATTCTTTATTTGGCAACAGATTAATTTTAATTTTACATGCCTTTGATCGTGTGTTAGGTAGGCAAGTTGATAATAGAAAAAAGGCTCTGATTACAGAAAGGAAGTGACTTTAAAATAATCTATTAGAGAAACTGTGAACTATGACTGACTTTGAAAGTCTGTGCTGATAATTGCTTAGATGAGGTGCCAGAATTTAACAAAATTGATACTCCTGCAGCAGGAACTCTTCTGCTATTGTGACTTGAAACAAATGAGTTTTGTCCTGTCTATTACAGATCTATTTCCAAAAGTGAGTTTTCTTCAAAATACTCTTGAATGAAGAGACTTGTGTAACAGATGTTCTCAGGTCTAATGGCAATCCAGTCGTGGCCAGTCACAAAATGGCAATGGATCTTTATACACGGAGGAAGATAAAAGATTTTTTTTCCCTTCTGCTGCTTAAGTGTTTGTATTCACTCTAAACCAGCATTTAGAGGAAATTGATTTGACCAGACCATTCAGTTCTAGAATGTGATACTGGTGGTGCTTTCTGAATAAGCTAACACTGTTGTGTACATTTCACCTTTTAAGTGTGCTGCAGAATTTCTTACTTACACTACCTGCTTGAGTAATGACAATGCAGACCAGAAAGAGAAAACCAAAGTAGCCAAATCCTGTTTCAAAACTTGGTAAGTTCAGGAAATGTCAGAACAAAAGTCTAAAGTAATCTGCAAAACTGGTCTAAGGGTAAAGATGCAAAAGACTAATCTTTTTTTGGAACGCTGGCTGCATGTAGACTAGGGTGTTTGAGTTATTCCTAATCCATCTGTAGCCAGTTAAGAATGGTTTATGCCTCTGTCTAGTACACTAGTCAATATGCTGATTAAAAAAAATCTACCCTCTGATGCCACTAACACTAATTGATAACTTCCTAGGACTTTGCCCCACTGTGTTAGATCAGAGGTTTAGGTATTGAAAGTGTCCTTGAGTACCTGTGTGGACAAACTTACAGCAGAAACCCTGTCCCTTATTTAGTTGTTTGAGTGCTGTAATGTTTTAATGGAGACTGATTAGTCTGATCAGGGTGCACCTCTCTTAAAGATGCCTGTTATTCCTTATTATGAAAGCTGAGACTAAAAGGCAATGTTTTCTGTCACCCCAGAGTGAAACCATGATTTGGTTTAGGTCTTAGTAAGAAATTCCAGTCAAATTCCTTACTCAGCAAAATGGAAACCTGACCTACTCATGAGTGGCCTCTACTGGTTTTGTCTCTACTTAATCGCACTTCTGTTGAAGCATTTACCAGAGAATGCTTGATTTAAGTAACTAGGATGATTCAGAGATCTACAACCGATAAACAATAAGCAGCTACCTTTTTTATTAAAGAATTGTAAAATCCTTTTTAAGGGTCCTCTATTACAAAGGATTGCAGTACAGACAACTTACCTGGTAGACAGTATTCCATGACAGGACTGAGTATTGGTTTAACACTGATTTAATCTGTCTGGACTGGCAATGAACTCTGCACCTCTTCTACCTGCTGAATCAAATCCATGGTCTTTTCAATTAGTGCCAGTCCACACTCTGTTCTGCTGAACTAGACCTGTCAATCTTTGCTTTTTAAAAACAAAACCTGGTGTTTATACATTATGTAATAAAAATTAAAAACTTAAGATACGTGGAGCTGTCCTGTGCCTTATTTCAACTTTCAAAAGTGTTTCCTTCACTCCACATCTTGTTACTTACTGTTTAGTTTGTTTTAAATAATGGTTCTAAGCCTTTGTACTTTAGGTAAAATGCAGAGACTTAATCTATATAGTAGCCTCTAGTATGGATTTCTTGGAGCTACCAAACTTCCTTTCCTTTTTTCAGTTAGGAAAAGGTCAGTGGTCCACCATACCCAGAAGACTTCCATTATGTGTCTGCTAGACCTGCTATAGAAATGGTACTTAAACAAGTTCAGGATTATTCCTTCTAACTAAGCCACATGTCTGTACAGGGTTTTAAAGCACAGTCTATGAAAAGTTAAACGTATTGGTGACAGCACTCTGTCCTCTAAAGTGCCATTGTTTAGACTCATTTTTTTTTAATCATCTCTTACACAAAACTTGTGGCAAGTCTGAGGAAGTGTTCTCCCATCCATGAGTAATTCTGGACAATATAGCAATTACTTAGATCTTTATTAAATGCAACAGAAGTTGTAAGGTTTTACATTGTGCATAGGGAGAATTTAAAATAGTGCTGTGCTGCAAAGATACACTTTTTTGCTTGGAAGTAATTTAAGGCATAAACCTAAGGCTGCAATGTGTGAAGAACCGGAGTATCCCCTGTCGTCCTCCTCCCACCTCCCATCACTTCTCCAGCTTTCACAAGGTACGCTGACCAGTAACTCCTTTGAAAGAGGCAGAAGCCTATTAGCGACTCAGGTGTTAAATTACACTGTTAAATTTAATAAAAACAAAGCAACTTAAAGATGATGCCATATTTCCTTATACTATAGAAAGTCAAATTAAATATAAAATTCTAGTACTTTACACAGTAATTAATCTGTGCTGTACCACCAGGTATTTATTCTACATACTGAAATGCAAAACACTATACCTGTGCAGTAGCCCTGCAGTAATGCCTGCTCACTTACTGCATTTGTGGGAACAGCAGCACCATCATGCCCTACACAGGGTGCAAGTTTTGCCCTAGGACTTCTCACCTAACACTTAACACCTGCTGGAACATCAAAGCTTCTGCATGAGGACCCAGATCAAAGTTTTGTTTAACTTATTACCAGTCTCTGTCTTTAGTTTAGTTTTTTTTAACAGTTAATCAGCTTTTCCTATGACTTAAGGCTCCTAACGCTGGACAGTAGTGGTTAGTGTTACAAGTGAAATGATACTACAAACATAAGCTATTATAAAGGAGAAATTAATGTCTTTTAATAGCACCAAAGCATTTCCTCCTTTCAGCGCTTTATGCTGCAATCCCAGGTTTTTAATTTTGGTCTGAGATATAGAACCATTTGAGCATTATTCCTGCAAGATTTGTTAGTTTATCAGTTGCAGTTGAAAGATCTTACTCTTTAAAGGAAGAGAACATTTTTAAGAAGACTTATCTGAGTTCAAGCTCACAGAAGCTATGTTAAGGTTCCATAATGTTTAATGAGAAAACTTAGCACCATGCCATGAAACAACTGATAGCCAGCATCTACTTTTACAGATGCTTATTCTGAATGGGCTTTTCAGACTGTATTTTGCTGATAATGAATACTGCTAAAAACAGATGTTACGTCTGTGGATTGCTAGAGAATAACTTTACTGGAATTCCTTTATACTGCTGCTTAACTTGTACAGTATTGAGCTGTCTCTTAGCTGCTTTTGTGTAGGCATCTTTGCCCCTATTTACTTCACCAGGTTTGGTGAATTCAAGACTTGGTCCCCTGTCCCTCTCAGGAACGGTGGGTAGCTTCTCATCTTACTGAACACTTTGTTCAGTTCAGTATTTGAATAGTTTAATAGCATTATTCATTGGAGTTATGGAAACTCAGACAAAAAAAAATCCTTAATAAGCCTTAAGATATCTAGCACCTCTACAAATCATTTCTGGAGTTGCTGAGCTGGAAGTTAACCCAAACCACCTTTAGAACACCTCAGAGCAACAAAGCTGCATCAGTACCTGCAACTGTTGCTAGAGGCTGTTTAGTTATCATTATTTCACAGTATTTTTTTAAAAAGCCCCCCTATAAAAAGAAATCTACAGTTGCTCACTGATCATCAGATTTCTAAAGGCTTTAAGTAAAAAAAAAACCTAAAAATATTTATGAAACTACATTAAGGCAGAAGACTAAGTTAGAATGCTTTTTACAATAATAGTACTATGATTAAAGGTGCTCCAGCACTGCTTCTTAAGGAGCTTCACTACAGTTTGTCTATTGCATCCAGAGCAGTGTGCATGATCATAAGCCACTAGGATTTCTCAGCGTCAATCTGCATTTCATGCCCCAAATCTCCTGGTTCTTTTTGCTGCCAACAGTTGGCCTTGCGATACTTGTAAAATGTGAACAATTAATCTTTATGTCAGGAAGTGTCTCCTTGAGGAGCTGAAGGGCGCTATCAGTCACTATTCCAAATACCTGAAGAGTCTTTAATGTTGGAATTCCACCAAGTTCTCTAGAAAGAGAAAAATATGAAATTAATCATGAACCTGAAAACATTTTTTTTAATCTGTACTCAAACTAGACAACTGCATTTCTACTAATTTCTTACTGATACAGGTAAACACAAAAGCAAAGGAATACAAACAGATTAGCAAGTCAGCAGGTACAGCCAACTGTTAACTTTTCCAGAGGACTATACCTTCTTTGCTGCCTAATTGAAAGCCTAACCCTGAACCGATACTGATCATTGGCAGGACTGCAACCTCCAGCTGTACCTCACAGTAACGAGTACTAGTAGTACAATGCCATTAAGGGAAGACAAGATGCAGGCACTGAGCTGCAATTTCCAAGCGTACAGACTGTCAGAGATTCTCCCAGCTGCCTTTGGTTCCTGCCTGGATTCGCAAAGGTACATGGCTCGGGCAGTCAGGTTGCTTTATCTCAGTTCCTTGTTCCTAACTCCTCCCACCAGTAAGTTTTTCAGAACAGTACTTACAATTTGAAACCTAAAAGAAAGCAAGTTCAAATTAACTTTTGCTCTGTATGAGTAGTAAACCAAAGCCATTTAGGTATTACTCACACTAAGGCAGCGGGTGATATCTGGTAACATCGGCTGAGACACAGATGTTGTAGGAAGGCGAGTTGATGAAAATACTGGAAGCACTCAGGCTTCAACATCACACTGTCACTGAATGTGAGAGCACATGAAATAGAAATTTAAAACGAGTAAATTTAGTATTTCCAAAACTCAGGCTGAGAAATTTAATGAGTATCAACTTCCTTTTCTATCACTGAAGTATTTTTTCACTCAGTATGGAAGTAACCCGTCTCTACTGTGTGTGTGTTGTGGGGGAGGGATTTTGATTTTCTCTGAAAAGCCAGTAAAGCAGAAGCTTCTCTGCAGGCAGATATTCCGCAGCAGAACTCATGCCATGAAAAGGCAATTACTTTATATATCAAAATTTCAAAATATTGTTTGTCATTTACTAGGTCAAAACCAAAATACACCTTTTTTTTTTTAATTCTATGGCCAAGTAACAAATTTATATGAGAGCTGAATTAAACCTTCTCTAGGATGCTAGGTTCAAACTGAATGCATCTAAATAGCATCTGGACACAAGCCAACAATGTACACTTGCAGCCCAGAACACCAACCATATCCTGGGCTGCATCAAAGGCAGTGTGGCCAGAAGGTTGAGAGAGGTGATGCTGCCCCTCTCCTCCTCTCTGGTGAGACCCTACCTGGAGTGCTGGGTCCAGTTCTGGAGTTCTCAGCAGAGGAAGGACATGGACCTGACAGAGCAGGTCCAGAGGAGAACTACAAAAATGGTCAGAGGGCTGGAATACCTCTGCTCTGAGGACAGACAGAGAGAGTTGGGGTTGTTCAGCCTGGAGAAGAGAAGGCTCCAGAGAGACCTTATTGCAGCCTTTCAGTACTCAAAAGGGTCTCATAAGAAAGATCGGGACAATCTTTTTAGCAAGGACTGTTACGACGGGACAAGGGGTGATGGTTTTAAACTAGAAGAGGGAAGAATTAGACTAGATACAGGGAAGAGGGGTTTTTTGGGTTTTTTTTGGGTTGGTTTGTTTGTTTTTTGGTTTTTTTTTTTTAACACCTTATTGCAGCCTTTCAGTACTCAAAAGGGTCTCATAAGAAAGATCGGGACAATCTTTTTAGCAAGGACTGTTACGACGGGACAAGGGGTGATGGTTTTAAACTAGAAGAGGGAAGAATTAGACTAGATACAGGGAAGAGGGGTTTTTTGGGTTTTTTTTGGGTTGGTTTGTTTGTTTTTTGGTTTTTTTTTTTTAACACAATGACCCCAGAGACATGGTAGAAGCCCATGCCTGGAAACACTCCAGATCAGATTGGACAGGGCTCTGGGCAACCTGACCCAGCTGAAGATGTCTCTGCTCACAGCAGGGAGGGTGGACTAGATGACATCTGAAGGTCCCTTCCAACCCAAAGCATTCTAAGATTCTAAGTGTTTCCTTCCACTCTACCTATCAAGTACAACCTCTTATTAACAGATCCCGTACCTATGTAACATTTACGCTGAGTTAACAAAGAAATCTTAAATTACCACCTGCTCCAGATTAGGTCATTCCAGACAGCAAATCTTTTGTAGGTTTACCATAGAAAGTATCTTCTGGTTTTGCAATCCTACACAGTCATGCATCACTGCTATGCAATTACTGCACCACAATAGAATTGGCAATCCCCTGAACCATAAGGATTTAAGGACTAGCTGCACAGGTGTTCTTACCTTAGATCTAAATGGATGAGAGAAGGACATCTTTCTACCAGTGTTCTAACATCTGAAAAGAGGTCACAGAGTCAGTCCATCTTCCAGTAACAAGACAAATGTGCTTTATACAGTCTACTCACTTCCATATATGTTCATTAATTTCTCTCCTGGAACCTCACAACTGAAACACATTTAAGACTTACAGCATATATTCTGTCTATCCAGGACCTTATGAGGACTTTTTAAATCCTCAGCAGAACAGATCCATTTAGTCCAGAGAAGCCTCCCGAAAAGTCAGTTGTGCCAGCAAACTTAGCAAGTGAATAATTCAAGTTATACTGCTGTAGGAATCTGATGAGACACCATAATGGTGAGATGCCTGAAATTCTTAGATGTAGTGAAAAAATACCAAAATTTTCCACATATCAGATACTCTTTCAGAGCATCAAGTTCTTCAGGCACCTCTATTTTTTACCCACAGAAAGTTCTTTCCTCATGACAAAAAGTGATGTTTTTTGTGATTTAAACTGTAGATAGATTCTTGAGACCATCTTCTCATTGTCTGCAAATAGTACAGAATCACCCTTGGCTCAGATATCACCTACAAGACCACTATTATTAGCAAGGTGCTAATCAAAATGCAAGAGGATTTTGGTATTTCGGAATTCAGATGCAAAAACTAAAGGAAACAATACCTATGATGATTAGTGACCTATTCAAATCATATGGCTTATAAATTGCATTGAAACAAAGTAAAATTACTCATAGAAAGTGATTTGCAAACAGAAGAGCTCTGCATATTGTGTTCAATGGTCAGATAAAGACAAGGTTCAAATTCCTGATAAGGAGGAGGTCACATAGCATCTTTGTTTATGGGTTTGGGGCTGGGATAAAAAGAAGATTGATGTATTTCCCCACACAGGGATACATGCCAAGGTCTGTGTGACATTCAAACAGGAAAAAAAAAAAAGAGAGGTCATTGCCTAGGTGCCACCTACTTCATGTCAGACAATGCCCTATTGTCACATTTGGTCATTGAGACAATTAATTTCTCTACCAAAGACATTTCAGTCTTTATGTTCTTGTTGATTTTGTTGTGCCCTCTCCCCAAATGTAGATTTCTCTGCATTTTCTATTATCCTGCAACTTTATCCAACTTTCCCTCCTATAGCTATTACCAAGTAAATAGTTAATGTTGATTACTGAGATAATTTGCCTTCCAAATTAACAACCGGTATCTGTAGGACATCATGTCAGACTGCAACTCAAGTAGTTGCTATGGCTGTTCTCTTTTGGAAGATGCCAAGAGCAGCCACAACAGCAGAAGCCTTCAGAGGGCTCCAAAAAACAGTATCTGGAAGCCAATTCAAAGTGGAACACAGGATCCGGCGTTTCCCACTTCCAGGACTTATTTCAGAAGGGCTACACCTTCCAACTGAAGATGAAATAAGCTTTCACCTGACTATTTTTAAATTCCTAAGACAAACCATCTCACCCCTCATGGCTGAGCCAGAGACACGAGTAAGACACTCTGACAGCAAGAACAACAAAATCAGTGTTAGTGCATGATTTTTCTATACACACAGCAGGTGCCAACCAGAAAAAAAAAAAACTTAAAGCCTGCTGTTTTATCCCATAGTGGGATAAGTTTGCCATGCTGCAGTTTACCTGATATTTGTAGATTCTGTCTGTATCCACTTAAATTTAATTGAGTTACTTTTGAAGTAACATGATTGACTGCTGCTTTGACATGGGTGGCTGTGAAGTCACACCAGGACAGGTTCAGCTCCTCCAACCTACACAAATGAACAGAGTTGTTTGGAAGAATGTCTGAAACACAGTTTGAGTTCTGGTATAATCTATTAGGAATTTTTGCCTTAGAAGTATCAGCCATAACATAACTACTACCAGCTTCCTGTATTTATGACTACGAATTTCACTGCGACAATGATTAAGCACTGGAGCTAGCTCCCCAGTGAGGCTGTGGAATCTGTCTCTGGAGGTTTTCAAGATTCAGCCAGAAAAAGTCCTTATCAACCTGGACAGTGCTGACTTTAGGCCCTGCTCTGGGCAATGGGTTAAAGCGGCCTTGGGAAGTCACTTCCAAATGGAATCATTCAGTATCTTAGGAAGTGAAACGGTTCTCTCCGGGGACTGCCACAGGGAGACACTGTCTTTTCATCTTGCTTCTGGGTTTGTGACCCGAATCTGTTACTACTGAACAGATGTTCACATTGAGGGGAAGAAAGGCTACCCATTATTAGCACTGGTCAGATGACCAATTAATCCTCATTAGCATAAAATACTTCATAGTTTTATATAAGCACTGGGCATACTCTGACCTTAAACCTTTTTTACATGCTTGATTGCCTATAGCAAATCACCATTTGGGCTGGGACAAAGTATTTATTTTGTGTGCAGGTGTTGTAGATGTAACCAGAAGACAAAGACACAGCGAACGGCACAACCAGAACATTTAGCTGGCAATCTCTACGTAAATGAAAAAACAGTTAAATTGCCACTAGCATTCGTAGGATCCGGTTTGCCATCTGCTATTCACTGCACCGTACAGACTGCAGACAGAGCTCATGATCCAAGTAATCAGACCAAGCAATAGAAAGCATTATCTACCCAAGAGAGGCACAGAAAGATTAAGGCTTTGTCTGTCCACTAACTTGCAGTTTGATTAAAAACATGTTTTTGCAGAAGCAAAGATAAGGAGATTGTCCAGCATCTCTCAGGAAGTCAGGGGAAAGATCAGACTTTAAATCCCAGATTGACTGGGGCTCAGTTCAGTGACTTCCTGCCAGCAGATGGTTTAATCACTGCAACTGTCAATCTGGAAATAGTGCTTCACTTTCTATCAGGGATGGAAAGGCACAATGTTTTCTGCCATTCTTGCTGTACTCTGATTGCAAAGGGAGCTCTGGGATTCTACATTTCGGTTTCAAAAGACTTCCACTTTGTGAGGATAACATACTGCTTTCATTAAGAAAAAATTAATTTACACGATAATCAAGGGAACATAAATGGGGTTTACCCACGCACAAGACTTCCTCTAAGAAACACACGAAAAACTAAGTACATCTTTGCTATTAGAGAAGAAAATAGCTTGATGGCAAGAAACTATCTGACTATTCAGCAAATAATCAACCATTAGACATTTAGGAAAGGGCTCATAAAAAAAGGTATTAGGGACAAGTACAACTGGGATGCCTATGGAAAAAAATAGAAAGGATCCTTTTTGCAAGGAATAGCAAAACCTATTTTTGTCTTACATAGAACAGCTGCTCAACATCAGCTCCAAGGCTTCTGCAGAAAACCCCGAGCACCCACTGAGATTTAGTCGGATCAAGCTGGGATTCTTAGCAATGCTCCTGTAGAGGAGAAAAAAGAAAAGTCTAATAAAATTTAATGTTGGAATATCGCTTGCATTGCTGAGATGTGTGATTATTTTTAAGAGCAAAGATTCCAGGCACGGAATTATTCGTTAATCATGTAGCACTGCATCCTTAGCAAGCTGATCAACCTAAGTGTCGCTAAGGATCTCAACTCTGTACTTGCTGCATCCCGGCACAACTTCAAAAGGGACACTTGCCTATTTACCTAACGTTCCTGACGAGTCTGCATATTTAAAAGGAATTTAAAGGGAAACAATTTATTTTGACCTTCTGTTGTACGCCATTAAACACACACCATGGCTCATTAGAGATGACTATTCCTCTACAAAAGACAAAGCAATCATCCCATTTCGGAAGTCACTCCTCTGCAAGATTGAAGTTACTCCAAACAGAACACATTGCCCAAACAGCATCCCCCGAAAGCATTTGCTTGCAAGACCAGAGCAGACATGCTGTTGGCAAAACCTGGAAAAACCCTTACACCCAGTGTCTATACTTATATACAAGGCAATAAAATTCCATCATTGGTGCCTAATTAGTGGCCAAGTTTCTGATACTTTTTATCTGGTATCAGAAGTCAAACTATATTGGTTTATTTCTGCTGTCCTGATGTTCCCCAACCCCACTTGTCTGGTGTGATGAAGGCATCAGAAAACTCAGAAGTAGAAAGCAGGAAACCTGGAGTCTCTGCTTTCTGACCTATGGTCCCTGGCACCTCCACAATCACCCGATGTGATTGAACAAGGGGTTGACTGCACACCCATTACTGTTTTTCAAGTTTAACCAAACAGTGCATCTGCTTGACAGGATCTGTAATTCTCCAGACACTCAGAGTGAAGTTCAACGAAGATGTGAGAAATAGTGCAGAAGTACAGCGAGCATTTAGTGGGAAAGCTGCTGAGACCCCTGAAAATAAAGAACCACCTGTATGCCAAACACTAGGTTTTCTTGGGAGCACAGAAATGGGAAAATAAAAATATCTCTGCTGTACAGCTTGACTGCAGTTACAGCCAATGGACACAAACTCTAGAAAGATAAGCAGCTTCTCCAGGCTCTCCCTGCTCTGGGGAATGAAAAAGAAGTCACCAAAAGGAACACCCTTCTCACCCTCTTTTGCTAGAGGAGGGAGAGGAAAGCGGCATCTCATCTAGTCTGCCAGCTAGCTCTGTTAGGTGCCTAAAGCTGTCCATTTCAAAAGTCTCCCACAATGAACAACTCTGAGCTGCATTTTTTTTCTAGCCTGCACAAAAGGATAGCACCACACAGAAGGTATTTACTGAATATGCCCAAACATGTCACCCACTTGATGATGTCATCACAGAGCACTAGTCCCTCCAAGCTGAGGTTCTGCAACCTTTCACACAGACAAAGAATACTCTGGAGATCTGCAACAGACACTGTGCAGTTCGACAAATCCATATGTTGAACTCTGAGAGGTCTAAAAAAAAAAAAAAAAACCACAGGAGAAAGGCAGGTTACTAAAACTGCAATAAAACCCGTTCCACAAATTCCCCAGACCATAAACAAATCCTGTGTACTGAAACCATGCAAAGCTTGCAGAAAATAATTATACTGTAGTATTCGGCCACACGCTGGACATACTACTGAGGTCAGTGGGCCTACTGCTAAGCTACCAGCCAAAACTGCAGAATTTCTATCTCGAGGGCATTTACAGGATTTGTCCTAACACTTGCAAGTTTATCCTGCTGGAGTTAAACATTTTTTTTTTTCCCCATATAAAAATGCTGGAGATGCTGACAATACCTGGTTCTACAAGACAAAAATTGCAAGTGGTGCTTGATACTTTCAAAAATCACATTAACCTGGTTTTAAATAACTGCAGGGGAATGCATATCCTCTTATTGCAACACATGCCTAACCACTGATCAGCTCTTCCACATTCCAGAGACAGCACAAATGCTACTACTAGTGGCGACCTTAAAACCAAAAATACATAGAGAAACTGTGACTATTTGGATAAAAAACATGAATACTTTTCGGGATCCAGAACACGCAGAAAAAGCCTTACTTGCTCGTTTTAAACAACGGATTCCCAATACAAGATCTTGGGCAGCGGAACACCGTAACACCTGCAGGTAGCAACTGTCCAATCACTCCTGGTAGCAGATTTTTACCAGTCAGATCAAGAGTCTGCCAGAGAGATTCATCGAACCTAAGGCACAGAATTTTACCTGTTAGTGAGTCAGAAAGGGTCAGGACTATGAATATGACCACAGAAAGTTTTCAGTGTCACAAAAGACTTAGATGAGGGAAAGCTATTTAATATAATTTACTGATGTTAAAATATGTAAGCCATCTTTTGATTACATATACATATAACCCCCACACAGCATAAATTAAATTATACATGAATAAACAAGATGAGAACCAGATCATTTAACAGACTACGGAAGCAAAGGTATTTTTAGTACTAAACAATGTGAAGTAATACTTACGAAAGACGATGCCACCTCTTGCAAATCTGGGAAACCCTCAGCAAGTCACTTAGGGGCAAATATGCAAAGATTGCCAAAAGCAATTCATCTGGAAGAGCATCCCAAGAAACTCCTTTAGGGGAAGAGCAAAGTGTTCTAGTTAAATCTGGTTCATTTTTGCCTCCTGATCAGATGCCTTGTTCGGTTTGTTGTTAAAAGCACCTCTACAGTCTCTTCTCTAGGCTATGCAGGCATTAGCCCACTACTCATTCCCCTTTCACCTCTTTTATTATAGGAAGATATTATCACCGCCTTTGCCTAGGCATGACTGGCAAGCGCAGAGCTTTTCATAACACCAACTTAGTGCACATACTAAAGGTATTTCCCTGAAAAAAACGGCAATACTCTTTATCCACATACTCATTTTGTTATCTGGAGAGAGCTGTTTCTTTATTTTGTATTCCATAATCGCTGCAGACTGAAAACACATTTTGATACCAAGGAAAAGAACCCAACATCTTGTAACCCTGTATTTAAGTGCCCCATTTAACCTGGCGGTCTTCAGGTTACAGCTCTTTCCC
>NW_010400695.1:0-1389 GCF_000710305.1 Buceros rhinoceros silvestris | reverse complement strand
TCTGTTTCCCTGACAGTCCCTTTCCACGTCCTTTGCTGCACCTTTCCTGCAGCTCTCTGACAGGGTCCCTGGCATTGCTCTCAGCTCAGCTCCAAACAAGAGCAGAGATGGCTGCCCTACTGGTGCGGATCTAGATCCCTCCGGTCTAGAGGTACAAGTACCTTACTTAAACGCTCAAGTGAAAAAAAAAAAACCAAACAAAAAGCGTAGAAAAATCAAGCTGTCCTAGGTTTCAAAACTATGTTTGGGACAACAGCGCCTATAGTCCAAATTCTTCTGGCTGCCACAGCTGTGGCTATAGCTGAGGAGCCTGGCCCCACGTGGTGTGTGGTGGAACATCTGGAACTGATCCCTCAGTTAAAGCATCTCAGGGCTCTGCTGGGCCAACATACCACCCAAGTCTCAGGCAGCAAGAGCAGACAGATGCACTAACATGCAGTACAAACCCCCAACACACAGAAATGGGCTGGTGGGGCCAGGCAGGACCCAACCATGGCTTTACATGGGGCACGGTTCTTGAGCCAGACACACCATCTCCACTTAAAGGCTTACATAAAACAGGACTTAACAGCCCAAGCCTGAAAGCCACTAGAACTAGAAGCCACATTCTGTGGGGATAAAGCGGAAAAAGCAAAGGATAAAGCACTAATGACCTGTGACACCCACCCTCCGTTTCTACTGAAGGGTGAATGAAACCTGGACTGGGATGACAGTACCTGACTCTGACTCTCGGAGCAGCCGAGGCCGTCGCATTATGACAAAGTCCTTTTCCTTCTCCTTCACCTTTTGCCGTTTCTGAGGAGGACAGGGTGATGACACCAGCAGGTCCTGTGGTGTGTTTTCATTGCCCAGCTTGTCCTTCTTAAGGACAGACACTCCCATGCCAGAGAGAAACTCTGAGCTCTTGCTGGAGTCCCAGTCCCAGGAGAAGCTAGTGGAAACATTGCTGCTGGAGGATGGGATCTCCTGGAGGTGTTTTCTGCAGACACAGCAAAACCCACAGGCTCTGAAGGTACCACCAGACTCAGACCAAACACGAGATGCGCCTCCTTGTACAGAAGTATTTCACAATCACACATAATCCACGTCCCCAGGCGGGGTAATTAAAGTCTGTGGGCACTGGAAGCACACGTAGTGGCCACAGAGGAGGCATGTGCTTGGTCGGGCAGATTCACACTAACAGCCCGGCGGGGATTAAGCACAACCCGTTCCCGGGTGAAGGGACTAGCGGGGGAACCGGTAAGAGAAGCCGACAGAGGAGGTGTGCCACGGCTCGGGCATCCCCGCACCCCGCTCCGCCCCGCTATCCAAAATTGCCTAGCGAACCCGCACAGCCGGAGACCCGAGCGAGGCCGGGGAGGGGCCGCGGCCGGCGCCAGGGAGCCTGCG
>NW_010400694.1:67138-78173 GCF_000710305.1 Buceros rhinoceros silvestris | reverse complement strand
TTTTAACGGCAATATATAATATATATATAATATTTTAACTATATTTCTTTTGGAGCAATACAGAGCCTCTTGGGTAAAATGTGCTTATTTTAATAGCTGGAGAGGACTGCTGAGACTGTAATGAAAGCTCCTGTGAAATTTCGTTCACTGTTTTTTGAATGTAGTATGAAATAGTTTCTTGAAATAAGGATGTATTCAATCCGTGAAAAATCTTCTTTCCCCTTTAATAACTCATTGCATCAGTTATGTTGCTTTCCCTGCTTAGCTGTATTGGAGTCACAATATGAAGGTTTTTCTTTAATTTTGTTCACATTATTACCTGCTTTTTTACTGGGACTAGCTATGATCCTGTAATTCAGTATGTCGCTATTGTTTGAAATGAAAACAAGTATTTCAATTTTATGTGGTCTGAATACATGGGCTTTTTTTTTTTCCTAAGATGTGCAAACATAAACAAATTTGATTTAGATTTAAGATATGTTTCAAATTCAGTGGAATTCCTTTTTAGGTCTTGATTTTATTTACGGGCTAGCACCTGTCCTCCTTCCCTGCACACCAGGACAGAACATACTCTGTTGTAGGAAACTACTTATTTGCAGTCACCATATCTGATTTTTATTTTTCCCTGGGATGCTGGAGGATTAGAACAGATTATAGTGTTGGGATAATGTCTGACTCCTTGTGTTCTATTTAGTCATAAATAAATCCCTGAAAAAATCTGAGTGTTGCTATGGTGACATTAGTAAAAGCCTGGGATATGGAGTAAGTGAACCGCTTAAAAGCATAATGTCACTTACAGTAATGAGCATGCCATCGTTAGAACAGTGATGGCTTTTACCTGATGCTCTGTAACTTTGGTAGCCCACGCCAGATTCTGAAAGCGAGTAAGTAAATGCAGTTCATATGAATATGCTTTGTTTGGTAAGTTGCAACTACTGACCTTTTAACAAATGGAAATTTTTGTTTTGACTGTTTACTTTCCAGCTTTAATGTGTTGAAGTATCACAGAGAAACAAGCAAAAGCTTTCAGTCTTTGTATGCTGCCACATGATGGTCTGTTTGAATTAAAACAATAAAACAATCAGCAATTTCATTTTAATCTATGTAGACCCACTTTTCTTCTGGAAGAGTGGAATATAAAAAGTAAGATTGCATTAAAATGTGATTTGATTTTGTTTTTGGTTTTTTTTTTTTTTTAGTCTTTATAACCTGGCTTCACTGGAACTTAGAGAAAATTTGCTGACATATTTACCTGAGTAAGTGACATTTCATGAGTTTGATTATATTAACATAAAATGTTCTCTTTCCTAAAATCTACTAACATGCGAAACTGAACGACAGCTGTAAAAACAATTTCAGTGCTGATTGACAATGTGGATGAAATACAGCTTTGTTTTAGCCACACATAGTTACATCCGTTACTTCTAGTTGTACTTGGTTGGTAGCAGGAGCCTGCAGTCTGCGTTGTTTGTTTTTAATCTATAAAAATATTCTGTATAAAATACAGCAGCACCAAACATTTCTTCCTGCATGCGTTGCACGAGCCATCAGCAGTGGGAGTGGTGGTTTGGGTTGTTCTCATACTGAAATTTTGTAACTGTGAAAGTAGGGTAATAGGATCTTAGAGATTTCCACTTCAGACCTTCATAGCATTTAAGTAAGCATTCGTCTTTAGGGCTGAATAACCAAAAGCTTCCAAAACCTCGAGATCAAAGCTTTGGTGACAAACTAGGCCTAGTGATGTGTGAAGTCTGATTCCACCCACTGTAATTTTGGGAGGAAAAAAAGATATCTAGGTGTCTCTGTGCTGTCTTTATTTTGGCAAAGGAATTGGTGATCTCTAGTATGATTAATCAGGTATATTATATTTTGGGGATATTTTTTGGCTGTCCTCCTCTAGTTTCCTTCCTTCCTTCGCTACCTGGCTGCTTCATGCAAGAGTTTTGGTGACTTCTATTCTGCTTGTTTAGATAATCTAATAGATATTGTAATAGATTTAGCCTATTCTAATCAGAATCTCTTCCCCAGTTTGCTATGGAGTCTTTTTTTCCTGTCAGTCTCTCCAGTATCCCAGTTGTGGTTGTTCATAGCTGTGAGCCACAAGGCACTTTAGATGTCAGTGCTCAGAAATTAACGAATTGCTAGCTAGGTTTTGCTGTGTGGTCTCAGAATGAAGCTATCACCAATGTTGATGATTTTATTGCTCCTGGAAAATTCTGACTGTCAGTCACATAGATGATGAGTCTCACTGGCTTTTGTGCTTCTGAGGCTTTGGTGAAGGTAAGCAAGAGCTCTCCAGGAGGCTGCTTTTGAAGGAGGAGGATGGCCCTCTGTGTTAGTTCATGCTCAGAAGACTTCTTTTACATCTTTCTGGGCTTCCCTCTGTTTGCATCTTCAAATCCAACCTGAAATACTTCAGGTTGAGAAGATAAATGATGGATTAATTGAGTCTTGAGTCACACTGTTACACTGACAAACCAGATTATTTTTTCAGTGAGATATTACTACAAGCAGTCTATGCCCAGTAAAGTAGCTCTGTCTACAGTACATTGTAATTTGACATTCAACTTTCAATAAAATGAGCTCATTCAAATGCTTAGGGTTTCTGTTGACTTAGTCTGATGTGGTTTTGTTTTGACTTATCTTACAGATCACTTGCCCAGCTGCAGCGACTAGAAGAACTTGATTTAGGAAACAATGAACTTTATCACTTGGTAAGAGAACAACATGCCTCTGAAGGTGCACGCTGGTCTTGTTTTACACATCATTTAGATTAAATAGGTTGTAGGTTGTCCAAAATTGAAGAAAGAAATACGTGTGGAGGGAGAGTCTTTAATATGTACAGATGAATTTTGGCGATGAGTTGGTGCTCCCTTTATCTGCTTAGTCTTTTTCAGTACAGTATTACTTTAGCCAAAAATCTGTACCCAATCTGTAGAAAACGGATGCTGCACAGACTCTTTCTGTGGAAAGAAAAAGGAATGCAAGGACAAACTGTCTGCACTTGAGTTGCAATGAGCACCTGGGCTTCTGTAGGGAGCTGGATGGGCTGAGCACAGATACAGGCTCAGCCATTTCCAGGGCAGGAGTAGGAATCTTTGGGAAAGGGCTGAAGGAAACTGTTGAGGGTTGTGGTGTCTGACATTGTGGCAGATACTTTTTCCAAAAGATACCTGTAGTCTCCCTTAAGGTGACTTGATTAAACGTTGGATTTGCAATAGGTCAAGAGTGTTTGTTAGTGCATGTCAGTTAAAGTATGATAGCTTGTTAAGCTGTAGCAATTAATTTTTATGATGGAGTTCCCAGATGCTTACAGTCACTCTTGCTCTATTTAACTGTGGTACCTCTAAATAGTGCTTGGAGTAAGGATTGGTTTACTCGGACTGTAATTTTAGGGTGGCCATTTGATTTTTACTTGAAGCTCCTGTGGTTTTTAACAGTGTTACTTTTTATATTACAGCCAGAAACAATTGGTGCACTTTTCAATCTTAAAGACCTCTGGTTGGATGGAAACCAATTAGCTGAAATACCTCAGGTAAAGATGAGCTCTACTAATACTGAATTGAAGATGCTTTTAAAAGAAAACTTTTTAATTCATACCTAGAGAGAGGTGATCTGAAATCAAATAGTTTTCTCAGTTCACTTTGCCCAAGTTTGGCTTTGGATGTGTAAAGGTTTTCTCTTAATAAGCTCCTCTGCAAGGGATTGTACCTGATGTCATATGTTGTCAGACATACTCTTTTAAGCATTTTGACAAAGGAATTGTTTCCTAACAGGCACATTGTCAATTCATAGAACGACCCATCTTCTGTTTACAGTCCTGCCCCAATGATCAGGGAGTCACTAGCTGGCTGAGCTAACCTTTTTGTATCTATCTAAATTGCAGTTTTGGCCGTTTTGAGGAAAAATTTTTTTGGCAGTCGTCTTTTTCCATTCAAATACAGTGTTTGGGAGAAGTACAGTAATGGAACTCTTGCCATAAATAGAAATTTTCATTTTTATAGGTAAATCCCCCATCTGACATTGGTCATGGGATGAGAGGCCTTAGCATTTAAAGCTTACAGCACTGTGAACTCCTTTTCTTAAGAACTGTGATAACGTGCTGTGGTTTCTTTTCCCTCTTTCTCCTTTAGAGCCAAGTCAAAATCCTTTTTCTCCTGTTCCTTATGCTGTTATTCGCTGTATTAATCTCATGGTCAACAGCATAACTTAGACATCAGTTACAATTTAGTGGGTTTTGTTGACGTAGCCCAGTAATTTTTAAACTAAATGTATTTAACACTGATAATCATTCATAAAAGGTCAAGCGTAACTTCAGCAGCTGATTTTATTGAAGCTGGCCATTACTGTATATTTTGCTTAATGTCCAAAAGATGAGCTTGTAGGATAAAGGGTGTGTCTGTGTGTGTGTTTAATAAAAGATCCTCGAGAGGCAAACTTTTCCTAAATAAAAGGACTCATCTTGTGAGTTAGGATCAAGGCTGTCACTGTACGAAAATTTCATGTATGTAAAAGTGAAGGGCCCTTCTGCCTCAGCTATTCTGTCCTCCAAAAGATGACTTGGGTGACTAAAATGAGAACTAGTCTAGAGCATATATAGGGGTGTCTGTGCACATGGGGATTGGGAGGGTGCTTTGATGGCTAATAGAAACAAAGGTATTTCTCTGTCTGGCTTTTAGTCTAATTGGTCGATTACCTCTGTAAAAAATTAAGTAATCATTAATAATTGCAGTTAATGGTAGTATAACTTGGAGGTTCAAATCTACTTGCTAGAGCAACACTCCCTATTCCTATTTCTACATTTGTTGCAGTTGGGAGATGTGAAGATATGAAAACCCTAGATGTCATGGCATGTTGCTGTATCAGCCAGGAGAAACTAATCCTGATTTGCCTAGGGTTAATTGGGAGGGGCAGACTTTAATTACGTGGAGGTTGATAATCTGTAGTTCTGAAAAAACAGCTTTGCAATCCTTACTTTACTCCAGTTCTGGCTGGTGCTTGTCTGGGTGTGCTCAGCATACCTTGTCTGACTGCTGCAGCTAGCCTTAATAGTTAAATAAGAAATCTGAATCACTTGGTTGGTTTATCCTATGTATAATGTAATTATTTACCTTTTTCTGCAATAAGTTGTCATACAAAGAATGGCCAATTTAGAGGTCTTACAGAGAATTGTTTTTCTTTTTGGAATTTCATTGTGATGGTACATTTTTCAAATTGCTTTGCTCTGTGTTTGGGCATGACTTAATTTTTTTGTCTTGTATCACAGGAAGTAGGAAACCTGAAAAACCTGCTTTGTTTGGATGTTTCTGAAAATAAATTGGAATGCCTTCCTGAAGAAATTAGTGGTCTGACTTCTTTAACAGACTTGCTTGTTTCTCAGAATTTACTTCAGGTCTTACCTGATGGCATTGGTAAGTGTAAGGTGAATGCTATCACGTGGAACCATTTAATGCACTGTAAATTGGAAGTCATTTGTTTTCAAGTCTTTTTATGTCTTTTTGTACAAGAGATGAGCTTGTGTCAGCTTTGTGGGTTTTTTTTTTTTTGCTTACTGTGAAGTGCATAGTTCTATTAATTTCACAGTTAATTGTCTGCATAATGACTACCTCATAATCCTTTTTTGCTCCTCACTTGATACCTACCTGAATAAAATAGAAGTTAATATGTCCTCTCTGTTTCTGCTGTGTCTGTGTCACAGTCATAACTCTTGAACGTAGTAAAATTCCAGCTTGCGACATGCTGTAGGTGACTTGATAAGACCGACTGGCAGTATCACTACAAAAAAGGCATCCTTTTCAGTGGGGTAGTGTAATTGCCTTCAATTGGACAATGTGATAATGAATCCATTGAAAGGCTGTTCCGGCTTTAGCTCATTACTGTTCACCCTTGAGGATCTAAACTACAACCTTTCTGCGTCTGATCCCTTAAAATAGGTTTAATAATTGACAAATATTTTTCTGAAGCATTACCGGTGCCTTTTTTAAGGTAAATATTTTTACCACTGCAGTAGCTGTGATGTGGAATCCAGCAAAGCATTGTTTCTTTACTACTCATCAGTTGTTTTTCCCAAGAGTTTCATGTTGCAAGAACATGCCTTCTGCTTGCCAGGATTGTTTTTTTTTTTTTTGTTTCAAAAATAAAGGTGTAGGGGAGGGAAGACTTGTGAGTGTAGTTTAACCAGGAGTGTGGGAAAGAATGGACAGACTTTCCCCCTCCTTCCATCCGCTATATAAGCCAAGGCAAGGATTAATATTTTTCTAGAAGTTGAACTTGGGTGAGTGGGGTGACTACTGTGGGTCCTAGAGCTGGCTTGGGTGTGTTTGGTAGAGAGGTGTAGCAGTTGTCTTTGATGATCTGAGCTGCCAGTAACAGTTGTTGTACATCAGAATGAGAGCTGTATCTTCTTAAAGGCTATATAGCCTATGCAGCCTGCAAGAGGGAAGCTTGTCTGTAACACCAGCTGTTGAACAAGAGGAGCTTCTGCTTCTCAAAAATCCTGTTAAATGGAGATCCTTTCCTGAGGAAGGAGGTTGCGAACAGCCAGGCCATTTCAGGCCATGCCTAGTTTGCACTTTTTGTAACATTTTCTGGATGTAATTTTGTTATAAAGGCAAAACAAAATTACTGCTATGTGACTATGATAGCTTACTTGTTTGGAAAATTAGGTAGGGCTACAGTACTTAGTCTTTTGTGTAATATTGAAACTTATTATGAAAAGTTGAGAAAATCTGGTATCGTGGTTAAAGTGAACGTTGCTGGTCTTACTGGAAGCTGCTGGGAGGAGCTCAGTTAATCCCTGAATCCTTGGTGGATTGGTGGATCTGTAGAGCCTTCAAAGCAGGGCTCTCACCAGCACCAGTGGGTCAGGTCAGCTGTGGCCGTGTCTCACCAAGTCTCTAAAGTCCCTAATGGAGGTGGCTCCAGCACCCCATGCACAGGCTGTGTTTAGTGCTGCACCACTTCCCAGTGAGGAAGCTTCTGATGTCCAGCTGTGACTTCCAACTCTTTGTGGCCATTGCTGTCTTGCCTACCACTGCAGAGAAGAATTTGTAATCTGTGTAACCGCCCTTCAAGTAGTTGTAGGCTCCTTCTAGATGACTATTTGGCTGCTTTGCTGGAGTCAACAAAGCTAGCTCCCTCAGCCTCAGCTCACATGTGCCCTGGTCATCTTGATAGCTTTGTGCTGGACCCCCATCAGCATCTCTCTTTAACTGGGGAGTCATGGGGAGAAGACAGGTCATGAAACTGAGCATCATTTTACATGTGTTGCCTCACTGGTACCAAGTAGACAGGGTATAGTAACTTGTAATGATCTGCTAGCTGTAATTCTCCTAACGTAGTCCAGCCAGTGTTTATTTCTCATGAGAGTACTCTGCTGATCATATTCAGCCTGATGCCCACCATAAGACCCAGGTCCTTTCTAGCAGGGCCATTGTACAGACCATCACTCGGCAGCCGGTACTGGTGCACAGGGTTATTTTGCTGAGGTGCAGAGCTCTGCACTACTTCTTGGTGAATCTTGTTTTTTTTGCTATCTTACTGTTTATTAGCCACCTCTTCATGACTTAGCATCATCAATGAATTTGATGTGCCTGCCTGTTACAGCTATTTTGAACACTGTGGGGATGGCAGAGCAGTGTCAGCAGCTAGTGACATCTTCTGAATTCTCTGTCTTAGTCTCTTTGCACCGATTCTGATACAAAGGAGCAGAATCATAGAATGGTTTGGCTCGGAATGGACCTTTGTAGGTCATCTAGTCCAATCCCCCATGCAGTGAGCAGGGACATTTTCAGCTAGATCACGTTGCTCAGAGAGCCCTGTCCAGCCTGACCTTGAATGTTACCAGGGATGGGGCATCTGCCAGTTCTCTGGGAAAGCTGCGCCAGTGTTTCACCACCCTTACTGTAAAAAATTTCTTCCTTATACGAGGAAGAACAAGGTGAGCTTTCTGCTCTAAAATAGCATTTTGTCCTTCCTGGGGAGAAGATCTTCAAAGAAGTTTGGTTTCTATTCTGAAAAATGAACTTACGGGTTTCATGTCTGACTAACTGGGTTCTCTATTAGGACAAAGAGAGCTTGATCCTGTTTGAGTTTAGGCTGTCACTTCAGTGTGACACTTTCTTGCTATGGCTGAGTAGGCCTAGGTGATCAGACTCACTCACTTATGAATAAACTTGTATATTTGAGGGAAAAATAGATTATTTTCTCCTGTTTTATAGGCCTTTGGGTAGACATGCCCTTGATATTTACATGGGGTACCATTCAGACTGCAGTTTTAATACAATTTAATATGCTTAAATATTGAACATGCATATTTATATTGCATATGAATTCAGTGATGTTACAAACTTGCAAAAATAGTGCAAGTGCCAAGTAAGGCAGTGCTTGAATTCTTTTCTTTTTTACCTGAAAAAGAAATTTCATAGTGTTAGAGGATTTCTAAAAGTTTTGCAGCACAATGCTTTTCTGTAGTTAAAGCAGGTATTGGAGGTTACTAAGTTAAACAAATGTGGTGTTCTTTTTGCCCAGGAAAACTGAGGAGGCTCTCCATTTTGAAGGTTGATCAGAACAAACTTATTCAACTAACAGATTCAGTTGGAGACTGTGAAAGTCTTACTGAGCTAGTTCTAACAGAAAACCAACTGCAGGTAAGCATGGTTGTGACAGCTCAAATGGCAGGCAGTAATAAGACCTGCTGCTAGGTGCTGAATCACTCAGCTCTTAAGGGTACTCACTGTTACTACTGTTAAGTAGCGAGTTTCCTTTAAATGCATCTTACTTCTAACCTGTTAAGTGAATGCTGAAAATCAAGTTGCGCGTAGTAGCAATCCTCCCTTCCGAAGGCTTAAGCAGTTATATATTCACTCCTGAAACTTTCATGATCAGTAAGGGAATCTGAGAACCTGGAGGGCAGGTATCATTTAGTTTCTTATGTTAACTCCCAAACTGGAATTTGGGCCATGTTGCAGAGCTGCTGTTGTACTCTTCATTGCTCTGCTGATCTACTCTAGACAGGTATTAAATATGATATGTGGTTAATTAAAATAAAATCTCATACTTACTTCCATTAGCTTGAAATTGAAATCCATTAGTTCCATCCATTATTTTGAAATTGCTTTCACAGGACACTGACACCTGGAGAGTAGAATTGTTTATAAAAATCTAAGTTTGAGCATTTCTTAAGCTAGGTTGGTGCTTGATTGAGGAGCTTAAGCCTGTTGGAATGATGCCTCTTCAGAGGTCAGTTCACAGCACTGAAGTTAGATGCTTGCCTCTCCATTAGCTATTTAGGGACCATAAAGTTAGCTAATGTGGACATTCTGCGTATATACTCTTGTACACAGCTGTTGTGCATCTACCAGTGCAGAGATAACTCATGAGTGAATTTGTATCCAAAACTGATACTCTTGGATGTTTTTTCAGCAAGATAAAACCTTGGATCTCCTTTGGAAGGCCTGGTAGTTACGAGGGTTAACTACACTCCAGTTTTGAAAATGGATCAGTCTATTAATTACTTTTTAAAGTAAAATAAGTTTTGTTCTGATTCTGAATTTACAAATTCTGTTTGCATATTATTTTGGTTTTGTTGAAACAGTCATTACCCAAGAGCATCGGAAAACTAAAGAAGCTGAACAATTTGAATGCCGATAGAAACAAATTAACATCTTTGCCCAAAGAGGTAAGTTCTGTGCAATTAATTCTCACAGATGTGATTATACAAACAGAAAACTCTTGGTTTCAAGTGCCTGTAAGAAGTAGCAGGCAGCTTTGATCCACTGGGTATTCTTCCGAAACCAGTCACAACCAGAGGCTCATCCATTACATGTGAACAGCACAAATCTGTGGTGATTGGGTAGCTTGGAAGTGCAAAACATTTTTGCAGTTGAACAAGAAGGCTTGGATCAAATTAGATTCTAACAAGTAATTCCCAGTGTGGATGTCAGGTCCAGCACTATTTGAAGACTTGGGGATTCTACCAGAATGCCTTTACACATCAGTATGCCTGTTCTGCATGTAGTATAAATGTAGTGCTGGAGTCTTCCTCGCCTCACTCTTGTGAGCAATAGCAAAGGGAAGGTTTCACATTCTGAAAAATTATTTGGAGACTGCTTTGGTCTTGGGACGACTTTTGCCTTTAATTATGAGGACCTGACGTGGCCAAGATCACTGATACCTCGAATCTTACACCTATGATCACTAGGAATTCCTGTCTCTTGTAACAGTGTATAGAATGAAATGAGGGTAGAATTTCTGTTGTGAAACTAAATATAGCAAAAGCCAAACAGGTTTAGTTCAGCAGTAAATTCTGGAAAGAGATCGGGCAAAGCAGCATCTTGTGATTGGAGCATGGAACTGTGAGTTGGTTCTGTTTGCACTACTATTTCTCTGTAATTTTTGTCCAAGTAGGTCTCCCTCTTTTTCTAACATGTGGCTCTGAGGTCATAGCTTTTGTTCACCACTTTCAGTCACTCCAGGAGCAGGTGGGGTACGTACTCAGGTGGCAGCTGATGGATGGGAATTGAGAGGACTATCAGCTCTCGCTAGTGAGCACACGTTTCTGCTAAGGCCCACCTACTTACAGAGCTTCAACAGCTTGAGGGGAGGAGGTGTGAGGAGGAAGCAAAGTGGCTGGGAACCAGGAGATGAGGGAAAGCTGATGGCCTAAAGAGGAAAGATCACGTAGGGGCAGAGGATGCTGCTGTGGCACTAGCAGCAACAATTCCAGTGGTTCAGGTCTGAGCTGCCACAGATTAGTGGCTCATTAGGGCTCCATCACAGCCCTTGTTGCTCTTTACAGAATGACTTCTAAGTGTGTGTTTGATGGGAGGAAGGTGAGGGAGGAAAGAGAACATGTTGAGTACTGCAAATCCTCTAGAAGGGCAGTGTCTCCTCTGAAGAGGTGCTGCTGGTTCTGAGCAGAAGAGGGTATACCCAGATGGCTTGCAGAAATGCTAGCAAGAGGCAGGACCTTGGGAAAATCGTGTTTCTGGGTTGGGATGTGATGGCAATTTTGATCCCGTGCTCATTCAGCAGG
>NW_010400694.1:51680-67050 GCF_000710305.1 Buceros rhinoceros silvestris | reverse complement strand
AGGAAACTTTTCCATGTCTTTACAGACAACTTAATAAATTATACAGGTGTCCTAAACTCTCTGTGCTTGAGACTCATAGTATTTTGTGTCTAGTCTACCTTTAAGCAGGATTGCTTTGAGTTGCTATAGACTGTAAGCTTTTACTGATACATTTTATTTCCAGATTGGCCATTGATAGCTTCTGTGGTGTATAAGTACTTAGTTAATGAAATTCGTGCTGTCAGAGATAGTGTCTTAGGACGAGCAGTGTGGCTTGGAAGGAGCAGGGACAGGAGCAGGTGATAGGAGAAGGCTCAGCTTCAGAAGTGAGTAAGGCAGGGTGAATATGGAGTCTGTCTGTTTGGAGGGAATAAGAGTCAAGGACTAAGTGCAGAACAATAAAGGGATTAATACTGAAAAGAAGCTGGAGACTTGGAACCAGAAACGTGTTTCAGAGGTGGAAAGCGTTGCCCAGTTGGTGAAGGAGTTGGAGATGTTCAAGGGTGAAGAAGAATGTGTGTGGAGAACAGTAGTGTTCATGAGAGAGAGGGAAGGGGACACCTGCACAAGGAGTGGGAATAAGTCAGGGTTGAATCTGTGTTTGGAGAAGGCAGGTAATGAGGAAATGGAAGGTGGTGTCTGGAATGAGGTGAGCTGGGAAGTTGTAGAAAGTCCAGGACATAAAGATGGGAGAGGGTGGTTCCCTCAGAGAAACAGAGCTCCTTGGCATCCATTTATTTGAAATAGAGGGTTTCTCTCCTGTAAAAGTCTCCACACCTATGTATTGTTTTCATTAGGGCAAACACTTGGAAATTAAAGTTTAATTATGTTTTCATTAAAGTATGTTTTGGATTTTTGAATTTTTTTTTTTTTATTTTTAAAGGATCCAGTCCTCCTCCCAACTGGAGGGTCATATCCACCCTCTAAATCAGTGAACTTGAATTCCAAGCTCGTAATGGTAGCGAATGGAAAGCATGAACAACTGACGCAATGATTTATCTCAAAAATACTGTTAATATGCATGTATTCCAGAACCTGCTATCTAGCTAAACAGACTTTTCAGCTTCAGTTTTTCAAGTTTCAGTTTCTTGTGCTTAGGCTGAGTGATGAAACACTTTTCCCCCAAAGTCTTTAGATTGCCTTCTATCCATGCTGAAATACTAGTTTCAAAAGCAGACAGAAATCTACTGCTTTCAGCTCATGTTTTGTCTGTTCTGGAGCTGCACTTCTTTTGTGCAGTATTTTTCTTAACCAGTAGCTTTGATTTAAAGCAAAAATGTGAACATTTCTGTAGTACAAAATTTTTGGTTAGAATTCAGTGAAGGGTCACATTTCAGAGCTCTAAAATAATAATGTTCTTCATAAACAGAGTGCACAGGTGTAACAAGTACTGTCTGCTGTTACACAGAGCGTCCATGGGAGCAGCTTCAGGGATGCTGATACTGGCAAACATCCCAATTCTGAGTTTCCCTTTGGGTGGCAGGGAGGAACAATTTGGTGTCTTGGTAAAATGTTAAATTTGCATTTTGCTTATCATGACTGACTTGGAAAAAAAAATACAAAATGCATTGGTAGAGCACTTAAGGAAAACCAAAAAAATGTCTTTTTCTGTCTGCTTGAAATTTATGCTTAGCAGTGAGAAAGTATATTTTCTGTTTATTTTCATCTCAAACTGACTAACTGATATTTAAAGTTAGGCATGACCTTCTGACAGCGGTCATTTTCAATACCCCTGCCTGCTGTGTGTTGCTTTGAGATGTCTCCTGAGATAGCGAGGCGAAGATTGGGGTCTCAGGCCTTTGCACATCAATCAGTGTTAGTACTTGTACGCTGGTTTGCCTGTTCACAGAAGCAGAGTCAGATGCAGGAGTGTGCACTCAAATATTCTGGATCAGTATCTTCAGTTCTTTTCCTTCCCATCTTCTCTTGTTCTTTCTCTGCCTTAGAGTGCTACAACAGCTGTGCATTTAGGGTCTTCATCAGTGGGTGGGAGACAGGCCTTTACTGGTTTCTGCTGGAGAGGGACTAAGACATAGTCTGGTAACGTGTACAGAAAAAATGGGACTCTGCTAGAGAGAAGAGTACATGTAACAAATGTCATATCTATTTCTTGGTGTCTCTGTCCTTCCCGCCAGAATTATTCCTGTAGCAAAGAGAGCTTTTATAGGCACGATGGCAGAAATTATGTGCCTGCTCTAGTATAACCTGATGAGGTAATCAATGATTCTAGCCTTTCTGTGTTGGTGTGGTTTTTTTCTGGTGGCTTGGGGTTTTGTTTGGGGTTGTTGGGTTTTGTTTGATGGGATTTTTGTCTTTGTTTTTTTGTTAGCAGCTTACTAGAATATGATTTTGGGTCAGCCTATCAAACCATTACGTTGCGAGATTGTTTCAGTGCACACTTGTAAAACCAGTCTTTACCTTTTGGTGTAAGATTTCTTGACTTGCAGTTATTGAGGAGCTTGTATGCAAATACTAGTTCGAAGTTTCCTGGTTCAAAGGTTCTTCTGTGTCTGCTGCTGGTATGTAAGGTAAACCAGCTGGATGTCTGACCGAGACTAGAGTCACTGGCAGATTTCATTTTGAGTATCTCATCTTGTAGCTCGATCTCTCTTACTGAACTGAGTGATGAAACAAACTTCAGCAAGAACCGAGAATGTCTAAACCTGTTCAGAGTTACAAATGCTTTTCCCCTTAAACTTGAAAGACCTGCCTGGTGACTCTCTGCTATTGAAATCGTACCCTGGCACTGGAACCCCAGTGAAACTGGTGTGTCGATTTTGGCACTTGCATAAATAACCTCCTTGGAATGCTTTACAGTTCATGTGCTTTTGTTAATGAGTCTCTACAACCTGCAGAGATCTGGTAATGTGTCCTTCTTGGCTCTGAGGTATATTGTGAAAGTTATTATTACAGTAGGTAATACTGCAGGGTTGAGTTTGGTGTTTTGTTTTTTTTTTCAATAACTGTGCTTTTTACATTTTTCTTATTTTTTTTGTTTTAAACAACTTGGGGCCACTTTGTTTCTGGTTTTTAACTTCCAGTGTCCTGTTCCTTCCCTCATTGTGTAAAAGTGTTTGTATGTCTCAAAGCGAAAAAAGGTACTAAGAAAAAATGCAGAAAAACTTGTCTTGAGTCAGAGGGCAGAGCAGCTCTCTGCTGTGCTGCTTCTGTACTATTCACCAGTGGTGCAGGGGTTGCTGAAGGGTTTGCTGAAGATTTTCCTAGCCAATTTGAAGTTAGTAATAATAGCTAGTAATAGTGAGTCGGGCAGTTTCTTTCACCTCTAGCTGTGTTCTATGCTTGCAATTAAAGAATTAATCTGTTCTATTTATCTGGGGCCAAGGAAAATTCTGGCTTTATTTACGTTGAATCCAAACAAAATTTTGGTTCTGACACCCTGGAAAAGATTTTACAACACGGTAGGAACTGTGTTTAAATTCCTAATACATTTATCAGAGTTGTTTAAACCTGGTGAGAGTTCTTGATGCTGACAGCTGTACTGACAGCTGAATAATGACACAAGTCACTGGACTTTAGCTAGTCACATGCTAAAGAATAATCAATGTAGTGCTTGTCATAATGTTGTCTTTTTTTTGCATTGCTTATACCTGTGTGAAAGATGCTAACTGCTAAAACCAGAAGAATTTATCCATAGCTTTTGAGCAATTAACAGATGCTGAGATCAAAAGATGTTATCCAACTAACGTAACTTGAAGGTCTTCTAAGTTTCCCGCCTTTAATTTATGTTTTGGCTTTAGAGCACCAACAATGTGAGGATGTGCCATTGTAATCAGTGAAATTTGTCCGTGGTCGTGAATGATTATAACTGACAGTTGGACTCAAGGGAGAAATGGGAGTTTTTAGGAGGGATCTGAAGAAGAAGAGAGGGATGAATGTGCATGCTCTTTCTGGATTTATGTCCAGAAAGCTGCAAAGTTATCATCAGCAAGAAAAATCAAATGTCAACCCCCAGGGTACTGTAACAGAGAAGCGCAGTAAACGTTGGGTGATCAAAAATACACAACTGATGCAGGTGTCAGAACAACAGTCTGTCTCCAGTAGAGGAGTCATCAGAAACGTCAATAGAGATGTGATGTGATAAGACTTGTGGTTCTGGAGGACTGTATAAGATGAACTGGCAGTGGGTATATGAATATTAAAAAAGCAGAAGGCTGAAGTGGTGAATGCTGATCATGATCAGAACCTAGAGGAGAGTTTTAGCAGCCAAGGTGACAATCTCTTTATGCATGTCCATGTCTTACTGCTTCTCCTGCACAGGGAAACTCTTAGAAAGATAAGCATCAGGCTGAGATAGAAGAGAAGAACAAAAAAAATCCTCTGTAGGGGTAGATCATTGTGTGGAACCTAGAGGGGTCCTAGTAACGCTCATCCTAAAGCAAGTCCACCTGAATGCAAATAAGCACTTTTGTTCAGAACTTGCAGTACTGTAAAATCAGTGATCTCAAAATTAGCACTTCATAGTAATAACCATTATCTGCCTGACTGATATCTGGGTTTTGTTTTTATCTAGACTCACTGCTCTTTGGAGGTGGTGTGATGAAACAAGTGAATAACTCTTAAATTAAGTTGCTAGAATGAAATAAATCTCAGGAGTACGACTTAAACATGTACAACTCATTTGAGACCATTTCCTGATGTCTAGCTCACTGTAGATGAACAGGAGCCTTCAGTCTTTGGAACAGTTACTTGTTATTAAGTTACTAATAGTTATTAAGCACGTACTTGTCCCCATTAATTGAAGTCTGTGCTTGAAATGACCTGTGTGCTTAACTGTTAAATGGGCTTGTGGTCTCAGCTGTGCTCTTGCTGCCCGTGTGGTGGTTTGGCAGAGGCTGTGGTAAGCATGTGATCAAACTCTTGGAAAGCATGGCTCATTGTCAGTTAATGACCCTCAACCAAACCAGCAACGTTCTCATACCGTGTTACTTCGTGGAGGTCACAGTGATGTTTTCCTGTCAGCACGCCATGCAGTGTGTGCACTTTGCCTCTGTGGTACTGCTTTGTGTCAAGTTTTCAAATGTTGGACCTGACGTATTTCTGTATGGCTGGATTGGTGTCATCTTCTTTTGAAATTACAAAGATTTTCGGTTTTTTCAAACAGTCAGCTTGTCTTTTTTTTCTCTCTACTATCTCACCCAATGCTGCTTGTTAGATGCTGCCTGCATTTTCTAGAAACAATATAATAAAAAACTAAAGTATCTGTCTGTTACCTCCCCCTACTACCCTATTAAAATGTCTTCACTACCTCTGAATGAAACAAAATCTTTGAACAATTGCCTATTGACTAGTAGAGCAAAGTTAAAATAACTTAGGAGTTCTAACCCTCTTAGGCAGTAGAAGAATGTATGTTCTGTCTCCGTTTGTTGGCATGTTCTTGTCCAGTGTGGATAAAGAAAAATAAATTGAATGTCTCTTGTATTTTCTTAATTGTTAGCCGCTTGGAAAATTATGGGTCAGGTAAATTGATAAACCTGTAAGTATTATTCAGTCCACGGTTCTCCTGTTAAGTTTCATTAAACTGCTCTAAATGCATGATGACTCAGGCTGGCCACTTCCACTGCTACATTTTTCCATTGCCAAAAGTATGGAAGTTTTGGTCTCATCAGGGTTGCATGGCTTTACTTTCTTTGGCTAAAATTTGGATCTCCATGCTCCAAGACTGAATAATGCAAACTTCATTCATGGTAAAGCAAAGCAAACGCTTTGTGTACAGTTAGGACATCAGTTGCCAGCTCATCGACATTCACAAGTTTTATCTCTTGCTTTTCACAGCTCCTCATGTTAGATACACCAATTAGACATTCGGTGTGTGTGCCTCTGTGTGTGTATATATGTATATATATGGCACTGTATTCAGTGAATGTGTCAAGGCACAGTATTTAAGAATCTATACATGTGAAAAGCAGAATTACCGCACTAAGAAATGTTTGCTTGTGATTTGAGTGCTGGTTTCTAAGGGCTTCCATTCACGGGCTAAAATGGCTGACAGGGTTGCTGCTCCTATTGTACACACAAGGCTGGGAAAGCTGATATTCTTGGGAAATTGCTGCATCTTAGAGTGCAGTGATTTAAGGGAAACCATCCCAAATTTTGTTTTGTCAAAAGAATGTTGTGCTGTAACTTTGCTCTGTAAATAGCTTGTGAATCAGAAGCCTTGAGCAGCTGATTGCTGCTTTCTTCCATTAAAATGTATTTGTGATATGAAGAAAGGTGAGTGGGATACAAATGCTCCTTGTCTTTGATTTATTTTCTAAGTCACAGTTGCATCCTTTTAAAAATGGCTTTTTCCTTGATAAATAGTGTAGGTTAAATAGACGTTTTTATTTTGACTACTGGAAAAGCTTTTGTGATATTTGTAATCGCAAACTTGGGTTTGGACTGAATTGTGGATTTTGCAAAGACAGAGCTGACAGTTAACTAGAACACATAAATAATTCCAGCTTAGAGCTGGGGGCTCCTGAACAAGGTGTAGTGACATATTGGGTGTATCGTGACAGAAGAACCTTGTTACGTGACTTGCGTGACTATAGAAGTCCTCTAAGTTTTGAACTAAGATCTTTCAGTAGGTTTGCTGTCTGTAGTTAGGTTCCAAATCTGCTTAACTTGAAACCTTCAAAAGGCGTTGGGATATTTTGCCTCTCATAACTGGATTAAGAGAATAAACTTTTATATTCTTTTTCCATTCATACGGTGAGTTTTGGAACTGGCAAACGGTAGTACTTTTTGAAGCTCCGTGTGATAAGCAAACAAAGGTAGGTTTCCTTTGTGAATAGGAGCAGCTTTCAAGTTGTTCAAACTAATACTCTCAGTATTTATAGGAGCAGTAATTGTGTTCTGGAACAAAAAAGCGAGAATGTGAAGTTTTTAAAAATCAAATATAGGAAGTTTATTTTTCTGAAAACATGTACCTTTGATAAAAAATACAGATATTTTAAGGGTAAAACTGAAAGATCTTTTACACCCAAAATTTAGCTTGGGAATGCAGAAGTTTGTGTTTGGGAAATTGGTGGAGACAGAGGATATAAGATTAAACTGGCCAGTTCATATGGGAATCATCTTGAAATTAGATGCTTCTAATAAAACAGGGCATCAAAGATGTTACTCAAAGTCTTTTAGTTTTTGTGAACTCTTTATTACTCTTTGCGGACTCAATAAACATTGGGAGTTGATTGGTGTATTTAGTGTTTTGCCGTGCGTAAAGCCCCAATGTACTTGCTTATATCTGAAGTTACCATGAGGAAAGGAAGAATTGATATGTAAAACCTAGAGGGAGAAAAAGTTGGATGTTAAAGCTATTACTTTTTGTGAGGCTTGTCTACAGAATGGCATCTGTGTGGTTACTGGTCCCTTCCTGGCACGGAAGGCTCTAAAAGGTGCCTATTTGTAAAGATGCGCATTATTCGCAGATACAGATGTTCAACAAACTACTCCAACAGGCTCAGTTCAGACTTATTTTAGACTAACAGTTGTTTGCAGTCTGTACCTCTGGGTGAAGTGTCTGGCAGACATCATAACTTGAATGCTCTATGACATATTACATGGCCCGTACTGCATGCCTTTGTTTATGCTATTGTACTGCAACAAAACAAGACTTTTTTTGTTCTTCTCTTCTCTAATATAGATTGGGGGGTGCTGCAGTCTTAACGTCTTTTCTGTACGTGACAACAGATTATCTCGAATTCCTTGTGAAATTTCACAAGCCACCGAACTTCATGTCCTGGATGTTGCTGGAAACAGGTAAGAGGTATTTGTATTGTTCTTTTGCAGGATTGACTTAATTATTTCTAACAACAAAAAATAGCGAGTCTAAGAATGAAGTAAAAAAGAAACAATTATGACTCTTGTGTTACTGCTGATTGTAGTAATTGTCAAATTGTCAAAGTAGTCTTTCCCCTTGCGCCAAAGTAGCATAAATTGTGTGTTGTCATGAGTACATTTTCTGTGTTGCTTTGACCCTGAGGAAAAGATAGGAGTTCTAAAAAAAAAAAAAAAAATCTGGATTTGTGTATTTCTGAATTAAAACTGAGAATCTAGGCAATTTGGTAGAGTTTCAGCTGAAACTACCAGCCTTAATGTCAAGTAACACTAATACTGGATGTCTTATCTTAGAAATACAGAGCAAGTAACAATGCCTCTTTGACCTTGTGACCTCTCAGGTATCTTAGTTGCTTCAAACATCAAAATGCAAAAAGGACTGGATTGAAGCATATATCAGCAAATTAGTTTCATTACTTAATAGGAAGATGAATGGGGAAAAACCCCCCAAACCCAAAAAACCAAACCAAAACAAAACCAAACAAATAAAACACAGGGGAAAAGCAAATGGCATCTCATCTATGCAATATAATTGTCTCATGGACACTTAAATATTTCTGTTCTGGCAATTGTGTGTATATAAGGCTCTAGAGCCGAAGCAGCTGACTGTCTTCCAGGGCGTTTTACTGTGGTGGAAAAAGCTCAGCGTTGTTATATCTGGTATTCGCAGCTACAGAGAGTTATGGTACCACGTTAAGATGCAGATTCTTTTAAAAAGAACACAGTAGTTAGAGTTGATGGCTACTGCAGTGCCTTCTGTTAGAGGCATTAATGTCAATCCTGTTTATTCCAGCTCAGGAATGTATACATAAGAGTCAACCTCGCAACCATCTATTAAATCTCCTGGAGATTGCCCTGACTTTTTTACTTTCCTCTTTTGAACTAGGCTGACGTATCTTCCCCTCTCACTGACTACCTTAAAGCTGAAGGCTTTGTGGTTGTCTGATAACCAGTCCCAACCTTTGCTGACGTTTCAGACTGACACAGACCCTGAAACAGGAGAAAAGATTTTAACATGTGTATTACTTCCTCAAATGCCTTCTGAGCCTGGTTGCCAAGGTAGGTGCCTAGAGTTATGTTTTCATAACACGTGGTATACAGACCTGGAAGAAGTCTTCATCATATTATTCTGAGGCTTGCCAGTAGGCCGGGTACTGGTGTCCATACTTGTGTATGTTGATTATACACCTTAAATAACATGTATATATGCAGTGAAAATCGGTGGCTTTCCAACTACAGCCTCTTTACCAGATAAATAATTGCATAGCTAGTAGTAAGCAGTTGACATTGTACTTTTTAGCTAAGATGCAGTACAGTAACTTTATTCTTCAAGAAGTGTGGAATTGCAGTATAAGTTGCTTTTACCCTCTGTGCTGAAACTGGCCTCTGTGTCAGGTGGAACCATAAACTCTTTTTGACTGTTGGCTGCGTTGCTGCTCCAGTAACTTGTGGATGTTTTTTGGCCTCAAGCTTTTATAGCCATGTGTGAGCATTCAAGGGGATTCATCTGAGCTAATATTTAAACTTCTGCTGGAATCACTGAAGAGTAATTTATGCCACCCAGGAACAGACTTTTGAAAGAAATCATGCAGATTCTTCTCTGCTGAGTACAAAGAGGGCCTGAGGAGAAAAGTTCAGCTGTAGAAGTCTGTATTGTAGGTCCCCAAACTTACCTAGATTAATTGCACTCTCTCAGTACTATGCAGCTGGAGCAAATAGAAACCATTAAAGCAGTAGAAGTCTAGAAATGGCTCTGTTTTGTATCACGCTGTGGATTTTAGGAATGCAGACTGCATGAAGAATTAAAATAAACAAATTAACCCTTTTAGAGAAGATTAAGCTAGTTGAAGAAGAGTAACTGAAGTAGACTGACTCTCTCTAAAAGCCTCACTACTAGAAATTAGATTTCTTCCTCTCCACATGGATTTTGTGGCTTCAAGAGCAGAAGGCTTGAAATTAATGTTGTTGAACGTGTATGCCTGGCAATGCTGAAAGGATGAGATCATAAAACCAATGATTCTGGAATGCTATTTAAAGAACTGGTTAATGTCAGAGGGCAGCCATGATCCAGGAGAAAAGCGTGTCTAGAGGCAAGTATATTCAATTGTATAATTTGTGTTCTGAAACTGCCACAAACCTGAAAGACTCCCAAGTACAGAAGTTTTTCAGTTATACAGAAACTATTTATTGTGTGTACTTGATAACAGAAAATCAATGCAAGCTCTGTTTTCTGTAGTAGAAATAGCCAGTTGTAAATCTCGGATGAGCAATTGGTTGGCTATTGCAGATATTAACAATAGAGTATGTTAATGTTTTAAGTTTGCCATGAATCTTTAGTTACATTTTGCTGTTCTAACAGATAACCTACCGCGATGTGGTGCGCTGGAGAGTTTGGTAAATGAAATGTCTGATGAAACTTGGAATGAGCGGGCAGTGAATAGAGTCAGTGCAATTCGCTTCTTAGAAGATGAAAAAGATGAAGAGGATAATGAAATGGTACGTTCTCCAAGAATTTTGATGCCTGCAGACGCTGTGACTTTAATGCAGAAGTGTAAAAAGTATCTGAGCTCTCTTTCTGTAAATACTTCAGCTGCGACTGCATGCCTTTTGCATACGTTTGTAGCAGAAAGTGTTCATGTTGACTGTCAAAATTTTCCTATTTTCTCAAAATGCCTTTTTTTTCTGCTTTGATCATAACTGTTATGTTTTGGTGCAGGAGACTCTCTGTTTTGCTTTATTTTCCTGTGTCTGCTCAGGATGTTTTCTTTCCAGAAACAAGATAGGATCTTTCTCTGCATCTGTGAAGCTTTACTGCCTGAAAGTATATAGCGTCTAATTTAGGATTCCAGCACTGTGGCATGTGTCTCCATTAAGTTTGCCATTATTTGTCTCTCTAATTCCTGTTTCCAGTGTCTGTGTTTCTCTCTTTGTTTCTTCTTCTTTTTCTTCCACCATTTGCATTGCAACAACCATAGTGTCCATAAACAGCAATAATGTAGCTCATTAGTTTCCCACTCTAAACAAAGAATGTGGGAACATCTGTCACTGTACTTATAAGACCTCTCCATTAAGTTGGGCTCTGCATGTCCTGAAGATCAAAATGCAACATGATTTTTAGCTTTACTAACTTTCATTAACTCTTTATAAAGATGAAGTCTGCTTCAATCAGATTTTCTATGTGCTGCACCAGTAAAAACTTGCTGGTGGTCCTCATTATAGCTCAGCTTGAGATACTTCAGGGCACTGTCTGGATTGCAGCACGCTGGAAACATTGTCTTCCTTTAAAAAGTGACTATAAAAATTCTTAGTAGGGAAATGAGCATTGAAGTTTTCCAGTACGGTGGTTGCTTAATCCAAAGCAGCAGAAACTAAATGTCTCTGACAAGTGTGATTTGTAGACTGACCGATAAGGGAGTTCAGAATGGTGATGCTTAACTACTGTGCCAACCCAAGAATGCCTGTACAATAACAAGAGCTTTGGTGTTAATGATAACGGCTTTCAGTCATGGTATCACAGCCTGAACTGAGACAAGAACTTTTTTAGGGGAAAAACAAGTTTATGATCCTGCTGGGGAGGGTCTCTTCCAACCAGATGATTCTTTGATTTCCAAAGCGGTCTTGAACAATTGACCCATTTATGAACGATCAGTTCTGCTGTAATCTCTGCAGTTTACATGTATACCACTGAAAAGGAGTTGCATGTATATATGTATTACACTGATACATATCTGTGCAATTACTTGTGGTGTTCTGTTGGTCTCTGTTCTGGAAGCTAATTGGAGTTTTCGTATATTTTGTTTTCCTTGTAAAGTTTTCTGTACGATGACGTTAGACCTTCTTGTGTCTAAAACGGAAGAGAAGTGCTCCCACTTCATCATTTCAAGGCACTTGTTCTCAGTTGACAAGGGAACCAAACTGCTTAGAAGGGCTAGAAGGCATACAGAGCTCTACACAAACACGTTTGACACTGTAAAAAGATCTTGTGGGATTCTTTCAAAACCAGATGAATGTTTTTTGTTTGCCATGTGATCGTAAATCACTTGAATGGTTTTGGGGGAAAAAAAAATTTCCCGACTATATTTAAGAAAGATCTTCACTTCATAACTTGTAATTGTACTTCACTTGAGCGGCTTTCAGATTAGTAGGTCAAGAGAGGAAAAACATCGCTTCTAGACAGTTCTTAAAACCTCTTTCACTGTCTTCGTAAACAAGCAGCAATGAAAATAATGTTCAACATCGTAGCTTGAAAAGGGGGGAAAAAAGGAAAATAATCGATATCTAGTATTTGGTATGTGAATGATAAAGCCTTTAAAGTGTGTGTTGTTTTTCCAAAGAGACGAAGGCAAAACCACTTATTGCGCTGTTTATTTTTAGAGAACACTTCTAAGGCGAGCCACTCCACACCCTGGAGAATTAAAGAACATGAAAAAGACAGTGGAGAATTTACGGAATGATATGAATGCTGCTAAAGGACTGGATTCAAACAAAAACGAGGTCAATAATGCCATTGACAGAGTGACCACTTCTGTGTAGAGTTTCATCTTCAGGTTTTACCTCCTGTGTCTTCCCCTGCTGTGAAATGTTCCTGTCGTCTCCTGGGACCTCACTGAGCCCCTTTCTGTTTTTAACCAGAACCTGATTCATCAGCTCCATATATGTGAAAAGTGCTGCCCGCTGGAAGAAAGTGCCTTATTTCATCCAGGCAGTGAAACAATAATTTCCAAATCAATATTGTAATTTTAATAGTGCTAGGCTTTTTAAAGTATAATACACTACTGTATGCAGATTATAATATTTTTGTCTTAAACACAGGGGAAATAATGCTTTTCTTTTCCAGAGTGCTGGGCTATCTTTTTCCCAGTGGCTGGATGTGCTGGTGAGAAATATAGTTTTGTGGAAAATTGATACTTTTTTATTTTTTTGGCAGCTCAGATGGTGTAAATTTTAAATTTTTGTATAGGACTTTCGTAACAAAATGATGTATTTCATTTTTAAGAGAAAATTTATCTTGAGCGGTACGTATTTTAGTATTTGTGGAAGAGAAGAAGTTTCACAGACAACTGTATTCATTCATTTGTACCACCCATTGTGCCTTATTGTGTCTTGTATCTCATACTAGTCTTAAATATAGTAATTCTTGAGGAAAGTGAGTAGTTCTAAACTTGGTCTCCCGTTTTAGTTATGTTTTTCTTTTCACAGTAATTTGTTGGTGTTTTTACAGCAGAGAACTTATGTTTATATCATGGGATTTTAGGTAGTGAAGCACAAATGTTAGTTTTGTTGTAAACAGAATTAAGATTAAAATGACCAAACTGCTATTGTTTATTACATGATGCACTCACACTTTAACTTAGTTGTAATGAAACATCCTGTTTTGGATGCTGTGTTGCATTGCAGTCACTCGAAATTCAAGCTTCTGTTGTTTTCGGGTTTGGTTTTTTTTTTAATGTGCCATCTGTAAAATAACTTGAAAAACAGCACGATAGAATTTCAGAAGCACAGTATGGAACTAGTTTTATGTATTACACAAGAAAGCATGATTCTTTAAAGTGCTTTGGTGGTTTTATATACATATATAAAACCATAATAAAAAACATCTTTAAAAGCTACAGTAGGTTTATTGTGTCATTAATTGTTATTTTAAAGTATGTATGAATTAATACTGTCATTTACTATCATTGTTACTGTGTTACAATTCCAGTGGTGCAATGCTGATTTCAAGGTTTTATTAAATCTGTGGTTTCTGGTTTGTTTATAAAGGTAAATAATAACTGAGTTGAATTCAGTAAATAACGATTTTGCAAAAGGCTGAAAGATTGATTTTGGTGTCTCTGGGTTCTGAACTAGCAAAGACCACTCACTTGTTCAGGGCAGGGACTTGAGCAGTCTTGAGTTTGGAGCAAAGATTTTACATGGTGTGAGTAAATGCAATGAACCCAAATTTCAACAGAAAGAAAGACTCTACACTTCATGTATGTCTAACCATGTCCCTTCATCTGCTAAACATTTCTTCCAGTAAGCGTTTGTTGTATGAAGGTTTCTGGGAGAAGAGGGGAGAGGAGGAGATCAGGAAAACTGTAATAACTTCTGTGTGAATAACTGCAATATTTAATAATTTTTGTAATTTAACTTTTTTATTTGAAGCTTTTACAAAAGGCACCGCTTTCTTTTTGGTGTTGAACAAGTAGGTGTTCCATGCCATCTGCAAATACTCAAATCTAACCTGGCAAAATGCATTGATTTTAATGATTTCTTCTCATCCCATAGATTCCACATTCCACAAAGCTTCTCTTTGCAGAAGCTGCTGCAGGTTGGTAAGTTTTAGGTTAGTTCATGGGTAGCGCAACTGCATTCTTCCCGAGGCAGAGTTCTGCCAGTTGTTCTTGCCAAGCTGCTATTAAAATAAAACCAGAAAGCAAATGAGGTTTTGGTACAGTTGACTCCAACCTTGGCAGAATTTCCTTTTTGAAGTACTTACTGGGATTGACTCTTAATAAAAGTTTAGAAATGTGGGAAACTCAGTACCCGAAGTGCAGGTAAACCTCAGCAAACCTATTTGAGATGAAAATGAGTTCCTAAAATAGACAGACCAAAGCCAAAGGCAGCAAGACTCTCTGCTCTGTGATGATAATTTTTCCTTTGGAGGCTGTGGTTTGTTTTGTTCGTGGTGTCTGATCTCTTGAATGCCATTTCGTAAAGTGGTTCAGATACACATGTCCTCCCAACAGTGTCAGTAAGGTTTCAGACACTTTTAACTGTATTTTATAGCCAGAAAAAGCTGATGATATTTGTTATGCTGAAACAGTGTGTGTCCTTGCAAGAATGAGCCCTCCCTTCCCAGCCTCTGGTTGCTCTGTTTGGCTGTTTTCTCTTGCTGGGGCTTTGAGGAGCCTGAGCAGTGAGTATAATTTTGTAAGCATAACTTTGGGGTCTTTTCCCCTCCTCTTTAAACTTTTTCTTCTTTTTCAGTTGCTTCGTAAGTCTTTGGGGGGTGGGTCTGATACAAGGAAAGAAACACTACAGGATTTTCATGCTGCTTTATTAGCTAAACAGATAACCAGGGAAAAGCAGGTCACCATAGTGGTGGAGTGGATTTAATATTAACCTGTCCGTTACTGCTTGTGAGTTCTCTTTATTGAAGCTCACCATTCCATAGCCTTACCGAGGGTAGGGGGGGGAAAAAAAGAGTGCTCTCTTGCCACATGTTATTGTAGTCAGCTTAGTAAGAGAATTTTCCATTCCCTGGGTGTCGGTCCAGGCTTTTTCCACAGCTTCCATATAACTTACGTGTCAAGATTATTTTTCTGGCTTACGTAGCATATTTTTGATGATCAGCATATTGTGTGAAAGTGAGTACTGCAAATTTGCATACCTCTGTCCTTTCCAGCAGATGACTTGTTTGTGACCAGGACAAAGCTGATCAGCCTACTTCTTGTCTAATATTAGTGCTTTACTAGTGCTGGGCAAACTCTTTTTCACTGATTAGCTGCTTAATGGGTTTACTACTTGCTGATCATGAATTCAGGTTTTGAGAGGAGAGTAGTGACAGCAGGAA
>NW_010400694.1:38844-51600 GCF_000710305.1 Buceros rhinoceros silvestris | reverse complement strand
GCAGGAATTAACTTTTTTTGAAGTATATTGTTTAGAATATCAGTTGCTCCTAGTCTGGCTGACTGTAAGTGTCTACCTCTCACTGAGACTGGAGCATACTAGTTATTAGAAATGTCTAGACCTTTTGTTAATGGAGAATTCACTGCCTTTTTTTACCTTAACTCTGGAAAATAAAATTATTTTAGTGCTTCAATTGACTTGATAAGACCATTGCCCATCTTCAGTTTCAGTCAAACACAGAAATCTGTTTCCATGCTTAGGCTGCTGTCACGGAAGATCAGAAAGGTGGGCAGATCTTGGCTGTCAGTATATGTTTTGGATGTTCTCTTTCTCCTGAACCAAGTATGACATTTTCAGAGGGACAATGCTTTCCTCTTTTCATTGTGAAGTCAGGAATATAATCAGCATTCAACCAGCTTAATGTAAAATGTGAGATTTTTCAAAGTGAAAAATCAAGTACCTTGTCTGAGGACAGCCTTGTGAACTGTCTTGCAGGAGCCATCCTATTTCCTTTTCTGGTGATGGAGAGACCAAGCATTTTACGACCTCATGTACGGTTCTTGTAGCAACAGTACCACCAGTCATGGGTTTTGCCAGAGCAGAGGGCTTTGAGGAGCTCAGTCTGTGTCTGGACTGTACCTTGTACTAACTTCAGGAGCACGGGTTCATGGCAGTCTGGTTTTGAATTTGTAACTTGTGCCTCTTACCACTGATGTTGTTAATGTACTAACACAGATCATGAGAAGTGGCTTATCTATACATGGGAAGTCCTCTCTGGAAAGGTACATCAGTATTGTCCATTGGAAGGGCTCTCTGGCTCCTCAGTGATGTTTCAGAGAAGGGATGTTTAGCAAATCTCCCTTGGCTTTAATCCCGGGAAGTTGACTGCTGTCCGGTAACCTTTGACACTTTTCCTCTTTTTACGCATCTCTTGGTCTTGATGGAAATCGCTGTATGTTCAGCTGGAGACATGGTAACAGCCATACCAAAAATTGTTAGCAACGCTGGCTGCAGTAGACAAGTACTGACTGTGGTAATTTTCCTCAAAATCCACGAACACACGCACAGCTTGCGTATACCACCAAAACATCATCAACTGGAATTTCAGTTTATAAGCATCCACAGAATAATGCAGAAACAGGACTTAACTTTTCAAAGTTAGTTTTGTGTTGGACTGAAGCTGTCTTCCTGTGGTCCTGATGCACACCTGAGCAATTTATTGGACCATGCTAGTGATGAAAACACTTCGATGCTCTCTGACCTCTCCCAATAGCTTGCCAGTTTTACCCAAACCCAAAATAAATGGACTGCATTAAACTATTTTGAAGTAGCTCATAGGAGACACGGTTTTCCTTTATCTCTAGAAGATTAAACAGGGCACTATGCGATTATAAATGTGAGTTAAATTCTCTACAGTTTGTTGATTACATCATGGACTTCCACTAAGCAACTTAAAACAAAAACGAAATCTAAACGAACAGAAAGAGTGATTGTCTGAATATTGCTGATGATTTTTTTCATTCAAAAAGGGTGAAAACTCCCAAGTCTGAGAGTATTTGCACAGTAGATGTTTTTAGGATAACCTGCTGCAATTTTGTGGCTTTTTTTTTAATTTTATTTTTAAATGGTGTCTTCAGGAAAGTCAAAAATCTTATCCGGCTAGTTAATACTCGAACATCTAAGTTTAAAATTAAGTCATGTGTTTACCACTAGCGAAGTTTTCCTGTGGAATGCTTGCTTCAGTAATCTGTTCAGGTAGCTTTTATGTTGTCTCTTTCACAATGAAAGCATATTCAAGGATGCCGTTGTTTTAGGAGCATTTTGTTTAGCTTTCATTCTTATTTCATGTGAATCACTGAAAGCTCTTTCAGAGGCAGCCTTTTGTGCTTTAAAAAGGGAATGAGTCTGAAATAGTTTTCAGTTAGTAGAATATGTTATGTGTAGTTGTACTTGAAAGTGTTTATGTTCTAGGAGATACATCTTTAAAGACATTTTCTTTCCCATATTTAGCATTAAGCTATTTAAGCAATTTTTTTTTTTTAGTAGAAGAATAGGCAACAATGTGTTTGGGGTTTTGAGTTGAATCGTAGCAGGTGTATTACCACTGAAAAATTCTAGGTAACTGAAAGCACTGGCTTCTACTTGATGATGGTGACAAGGCTGTCGCTGTAAGCAGCGTGTGTTTCATTGTCACTGTATGGTTTCAGTATGCTACTTAAATGTGGGTGGTTTTCCTTCCTTGGCTTTTATTGTTAAGGTGTTTTGGATTCTTTTCATTTGCCAGAATGATTTAGGGTGATAATAACATTTGCACACCTTTGTTGCCTGGAGGAAATTGGAATAGACACTTTGTACTTTGAGAAAAATTCGTCCTCTTAATATACAGTACCTATGTTCTGAAGAGACCGTCTTTGAAAACATGAAGAACGTGTTGGAAGGAGGTAAAAAGGGAGCCCATCTGACTTTTAGTGAAATATTAAAGGAATTTGATCTGTTAATAATCGGTTAGGATCATTACTAATGGAGGGAGATGAAAAATGTATTACAAGGGAACATGACAACTACTGAGGCCGATAGTTTTTTCCTTCAAACACTGCTTCTGCATTTACAAAACATCAGTGTTACACAATCCAAATACCCAATTCACCTTCTTCTTCCTTTGCTTTATTCCACATATTTTTAAGATAATGTAAATCTATGTGCCTCACTTTGCGTTTGCTTTTTAATCTTTTGGGGTCTCAGCTTCCCCATGTGTAAAACACAAGAAGAAACTTCCTACTTTACCTGAGTAGTAAGATCAATTATCACTTTTAAAATTCTGTAAGAACTGATCTTTCTCTCTTAATATTAGGAAATTTCCCAGTAGCCTCTTTTGACTGAAAGCATGGTCCTGTAGTATTTAATACAAGGAGAATAAGCTTAAATACTGGAGGTTTTTTAAGATAGCTTTATTTTTGGAGAACAAATCTACTGTTAGCTGTACTGTAGCGATTTCTGCCTTGAGGGGTGATGGAAGCCTATGCCCATCCATCTAATGCAATTTTCATTAATTTTCATTAATTTTGGAGTAAGCAGTTGGTTTTGGTTTGGGGAGAGTAAACAAATCCCATAAGAAAATGCAGATTGACTGATCTCTTTGCATTAAAGCACAGCAAAAAGAGCTTTTCCTTCCGTGTCTTCCTTGTAGCAAATTCTTCACGTGACTGCCCTCACTAAGAACTCACAGAATTGTGCACCACCTTGGCTACCCTTAACTGTGTCCAAAAAGATGGGAAGAGCTGGGCATGACAACACACTGGCAGTCAGTGGGTCCAACAAGTGGCATCTCTGCCATTCTCTGTTCCTCACCTTAGATTGCTACTGAACTCTGGATTAAAAGTCCATTATCTTCTTATTCCAACCCCCTCCTTCTTTTCTTTCACCAAAAAAGGATCAAGCTGTAAAAAAATGATTGAAGATTAAGATTTGTTTACAAAGTCACGTTAGCCTAAGCTCACAGCAGCAACATTTATTGTCTTTGTTTCTCCATTTTATTTCATTACAGCATAGTCCAGTTTCGCTTATAACAGGTATATGCAAATTCAGGCTAAAGGGCACTTCTAGTTGTTTCATTCAATCTTTTGCCGTTGATATAATCAAACTGTGAAACTACTTTCATAAAGATAATGCCATCCATGATATTGTATGGACCTAGTGAAAATGTGAGCAGCTCTTAGCCAGAATTGTCATTTGATTTCCGTTTTAAAGTAGTGTAGATCAAGTATACAGAAGACTAAAATCTCTTGGGTTACAGAAGGTGGGAGGTGTGAAACATACTGAATTTCCCATATAGTCGTATGTCAGTATGAGGAAATGCATCCTGCTGTAGAAGACAGGCAGGGCACAGGAGCGCTGTGCAGCTCTGCCTTCCCAGGTCGACTACAAGGGGCATAGGGACATAAAATCTGCTGCTCCTCTTGTGAGTGGGAGGCTACCATAGTAATGGAATGTATACCTAGGATGGTGAAGTGGTCATCAGCATAAGCTTAATTTGAAATCTCTATCTGTTACGTTGAGAAGACGGCCTTTTACTGGTCTTACAGACTTTGGCAGGCTGGGTTCGAAATACTGTTGTTAAGGATTAGGAATTCGTGTCAAACTTTTTTCTCAGCGCTGGATGCACGGGGGATCATTCCGCCTATCGTCCCTGCTGAATGATGTCTCAACCAAAGCTTATCTCACCCGCTTACATACACACTCATCATTTCTCCAGCAATAGTCATACGTATTCATTCTGTTCCTTGGGACTGATTAATGTTTTTGCACAGTCATTGTACATGTGGCCTGGACTCGGAGGGGCTTTCATGGCGGTCTTTTGGAGAACCCTAGTGGTGCTGCAGGGGTGTCTCTTGCTGTCCTGTCCTTGAACTCCTTTTCCCATAGATGGTTGTGACTTGGCTTCATAACGGTTTGCCACAGTTTGTTGGGATTTATGCTGGGTTCAACCAGCCTTTGGGCTGTTCAGTTCCTTCTTATCTTTACTATCTTGTCTCCCCCTCAGGCCTCGTCTCCCCCTCAGGCCGTTCAGTTCCTTGGTATCTCTATGGTACAGGCTAGCGTTTTCAAGGGAACATAACAAAACAAGGATGTGACATTCCTTTGGAATAAGTTAAATGCTGCACTGTACCTGTGATCATTTTTAGAGTGAAATTGCTGTATGACTTCCTAATAAGCTGAAAAGTTGACAAGAGTTTACACTGTCTCTGGAAATACCCTGAAGACTTGGAGGTGTCACATTAACTATTCTGAAATGAAACAGACCAAACCTATAGCAAAAATTTCAGTTAGTGTGTTTTACCTATCTCATCAGAATCACTATCCACCTAGTTAATATTCATAAGAAAAAAAGCTTTTTAAGGGTACCCTGTGTTTCCTTATTCCAGGCAAGTGTAAAATAGCAGGAGGTATCTTGCCTTTTTGCTTTGAATTGTCAGGAGGAATGGTAGCCACCACCGGCTCATGATTGTTCTGCTTTTGCGTTCAGTTCATTGATCGACAGTTGGCTCAAGCGTCCCGTGCAGTGGGTTTAGCATAACCAGAAATACAGGCTCTTTAACAGCAAACGGTCATATCGCTGAGTGTCGGAGCAGTTCAAAACATGGTGTAACAGCAATTTTTCTATAGAGGCCAATTGTGCCTTCTGTGTACAATGTAAATAATCCTTTGCTGGGGTTATGATCTTTTCCAGATCACAAAAAGGTCTATAATATTTTCCAGCAAGTCGCTGAGATATTGTCCTTGTTCATCTCCTAGTTCAGCCATCCTAAAACCAAACGCAAATGAATTCAAAGGGGAGCTCCTTCAGCAGCTGGAGATAAATCAGTATGTCCAGCATGGGCAGCCCCGTCCTATTGCCTTTTCTTTCTCAGCCTTAGATCTAATAGAGATGGTGACATCTCGGGTGCTGATAACAGCGAGAAATCTCTGTGTCTGTGAACATCACCATTCTGCATTAAAAAGGAAAAATGAGAGCTTAAAGAACTGTTAAATCTGAATCAAAGATTTGTTTAAACGATGTGAAGGTCACTCTGTGCTGCTGATTGCCCCACTGTAAGCTCATTGATAATTTTTTCATTAGTGTTCTCCATCGCTTTGCCTTGTGGGATAATTTACCTATTTGTATGGCATTAGGCTGTTTTCTGCCATTGGATTTGTGTCACCGTAAGAAAATTTAAAGGAAAGATTAAAATTAAGTTTAAAAGAATTACAAATGTTACTTTTAAAAATGACTTCTGAAGTTCAGTGAAATTAAGGTATGTAGGCAACCTTGACACAACTTGTCATGTATGACCTATCTGTGAAGAGAGGTGGAGGTTTTTGGGTGTAAATAAGTAATGGACATTTTGGGAAAACTGTGCTATAATAAGTGCAAATCATCAAACCTTAAGAGATCAATGTAGTATTGTACTTTCTGTTGGGACCATTCAAGAACTGGAACTTTTTATTTAATGAGTAATGAGAAAGTGGGTAACTTGATTTTTTTTTTTTTTTTTTATACTCAGGTCATGAGATGAGATGTTCAGTAAAGGTCTAAGTGAAAAAGTGGGTAACTTGTTTTTTTTTTTTTTTTTTTTATACTCAGGTCATGAGATGAGATGTTCAGTAAAGGTCTAAGCATTCATGTTTGTTTTTGTAATAGTACAGAGTATAACATTATTGAAGACTGTTGTTGATCATTTATTCTTCTTTATGATGCTGAAGGTGGGCTTGGTTCCACACTCATGTAAGTCCCTGGAGGCTTCCACTCATTTCAACAGTCTTCGCTTGCTCTTTGTGTCTCCGATATTGCTCATTAACTGGCAAAGTGTCTCTCTGGGACTGAAGGTACCTCTCAAGGTAAAAAGGGCAAACCCAGTATTTATAAGATACTAAAATACCTTGCAGAACTCGGCAGACTGTTTCTGTATATACATTCTTCAATTACTTTCTTAAAATCTATTCTTTTTTTTTTTAATCATCTTCTCAGGACTCTATTAAGTGGCTTCCCAAGTCTCCTAAATTGCACAGTGGCCATAACTGGAGCTCCCAGGGCACTCGCTGGACCTCGTTGAAAGGAAAGGAAACATTTCATGGTGGTAACCTGTACAAATTCAGCTCTGCTAATGGAAAATGGAGGGAAGGAAGAATCAGTCCTGAGCAAGAAGCAGAGGAACTGGAGGATCCTGATGATGTAGGTACTCTCCCTGAAGTCAGGAGGGATGGTGTTTTGTGTCAAGAAACTACAATCTGCTCGCAGTGCTATGCTGCTGAGTACTTTGGGTTAGGGGAAGGCTGCACTGTCTGTACTTTCACGTCATTCCTTGTGCAAAGGGTACAGAATCATGTTCGAAGTTTTATTCCTATACTTTGCTTGCAATTAAACAATCCATCTAACTCCAAGGAGTACAGTGCAACTTTCAGGATAAGCTGAGTAACCTGAGCAATGATGAGATACATACGTCTTTTATTTCACCCGTATCCCTAGTTACCATCATACCTGCATCTCTTTAAGGTAAGCAAGTTGTTAATAGCACTTGAAGCTCCGTGTCTCCCCAGGACTGGATGGTAGAAAAGTGAGGTTACAGTGCTACTCCACTGTGTGTTTAGTTTTGGGTAGTGCTCTTCCAGGATGCTGATGTCTGTGAAACTCCGAATGCTGTGGTTTCTTGGCCAGCAGCTTGGCTGTCGTATTGGTCATAACCCTGGGAAAAGGAGGTTGTGATTGTGTTCTTACAGCCTTTCCCTTTCAGGGCATTGCTCACAAGTCTTTCCTCCAATGTCTGCTGAGAGTTAAGGGAGGAATTGGGGTTCCTGTTCCTCTGTCAGGACCTCCACTCCCTTCCTAGCCTCTAGCTGCTACTGGTGTGCCTCCTCCTCCAACCCCCACTCCCAGCTCTTGCTCCTGGCCTCTCTCCCCAGCACCCTTGGCACCCCAGCACTGCTGATGGGTTTGGATTAGTCAGCCCGGCACCATTACAGAGGAATCTCAAGAGAAGAAAGATAATGACTGTCTTATGTGAGTTAAAGTTGAACAAATTCCCTTTTAATTTGAAGTGAAAATAGGAAGCAATCATGCCTTGCTTGCTCTCCCCCGGACTGGCGGTCCATCCCAACAACAAAAAGATTGTGGGAAAGCTCCGGTATAAATTGAAAAATAAAGTGTCCAGTGGCGGTTCTGCACAGCTGTTCGTGGTAATGCCACTGCTTTTTATTTCTGGTATTAAACTTGCAAGCATAGGAAGTCATTTATGGGGTTTATTTTCAAAGTTGTTGACCTTTGTTTGTTGCATCATTTTACTGCCAACAGAAGATATAAGGATTATGGTAATAAAAAGATCTGATTCCAACTTTACCCATCAAATTAAGGATCAAAAATAGGCTAAATAACACAACCATAAAATGTGAACAGAATTTGGACATCAAGGCTGAATATATTTAACTATTTCACCAGGCAAGACTGATAACTGGGAAAATGTCATTGAATTTCATAGTCAAACATTTTTAAGCTGTATTTGTTTGGGGGATGTGTTTTAATTGTGTGTTTCTCTTTTCACTCCCTTGTAGTTTAGCTAAGCATGGGGTGACGTCAGTTCCTCACTGCATCTCAGAGTGGGTACAGCCTAGAGCCAGGCTTCAAAGCAGCCTTTGGGATGCCTCACCTCTGAGGCTCCACTTCCAGTGGACCCCTAAATCACTAAGTTTGCAGGTCTCCACTCACTGCCATTTTTAGCTAAACAAAGTCAATCCAATCACTAAAAGTATTTTCTTAGAGATGTAGAAGTAAGGTAGGACCTTGCCTTCCCTCTCACGCTTGTGCTCCCAAAAACAGAACATGAGCCTTGAGGAAGTTTTTTATTTTATGTATGGAAGGCCTTTCTTTTGTGTCATGTGTGGTTCCTTGCCCTGGGTCAGTGTATTCAGTGCTACTGAGCTGCCAGAGGCTTCCCAAAATAGTCTCGTTCTCACGCTCCTTCATAGGGCATTGAAGGATTTAGTTGGGTGTATGTGTGTTACATGTGCTTGTGTGTGCCAGGGGATCTAGACAAAGGCTGCATGAATCCCATCCTGTCTCTGTTCCCGCAATTTCCACCTCCGTGTTGAAGGAAACCATGCCCAGAGAAATAATGATGAAAGAAAGATACCTGTACGTTTGCTTTACCATTGCAGTTTTGTCTTCAGGGAAACAAATTCTCATGTACAGCACTGTGATAGAGAGAAACAAATCCAATTTACCACAGGTAGGGTCTAAATATCAGATAGGTATTCTCCTTGCTGTTGCTGTGTTTACCTTTTTTATCTTTAACCCCCAGGAACCTATTTCCAAGTTTTCTGGCAGCCTTTTTGATACTGAAGATGGCATGAGAGATCAAAGAAATACCAGAGCAGCTCTTCAAGAAAAGTACAAGTCAGCAATGAAAGGGAAGAGTCTTCTAGGGACTAACACTAAGGTGCAGCCACCTGTCTCGGCAGCAGGCAGCTTTCCTGCTGAGCACGGCCAGATCCTGGAGGAGTTGAGAGCAGCGGATGTGCCACAGCCCCCGCTGAAGGTATTGAACTGCTGCGTGGGCTGGGCTCGCTGCTGGGGGTGCTTCGTGTGTCCATGGGGAAGTCCGCTTCTTATGTGAGGCAGTTTATAAAAGATGCAAAGAAGGGGCGATGTTGCATGGTAGATGTCATGAGAATTACTGAGGTTTGTCCTTGCTCCCGCTGGCTTATACAGAAAAAGAATTTGTCATTAAAAAAACAACCAACAAAACTTCTTTGTAGCTGTTCAATCCTGTCTCATTTTTATATGTACACCTTTGCTATTGTAAGGACAAGCCAAGGGTGTGTGCAGGTGCGCACTCAGCTAAGTCTTCAACTCAGTCCATGATTTAGGAGCAGTGGCATGGCCTTACCCTCACAGCATGAGAAAGTCTCTATCCCTTGAAAAGGGATGGGAATGTTAAAGTGAAAATTTATCAGTGAGAACTGCAAGATTTGGGCTGAAGTTTATGGAGAAATCTATACTCTGAACTGAATGGATATATCCCATCTTGGTATGCTTTGGAGCGCATATAAGGAGGAAACGTGCTTTGTGGATTGGTTCCCAGTGATGGCCCAGTGCAGATAACTCCTCTGCTGACTTCCTCTGGGACAGGAGATGCAGAATTGCACTGCGCGGTGCCAGGAAGGGCGGTGCTGGAACCTGTCACCAAAGCACTGCTGGTAAACGCACTGCTGGTTTCTGAAGTCTTGAGCATGTGGGTAATGCGAAGACTAAGGAATGTTTGGCAGGGTGATTTTCATTTGACTGATAGGATATTTTCATACCTTTTTAGGAATTAGGAATTTCAGATTAATATGTTATACGTGGAATAGTAATGGCATACATTTATTAAATTGAGAATTGCAGCTGTGTTGAAATATTATTAATTTCAAAATATAACAAGTTATTCAAGCCTGAACGTTCTTAAGAGATATGAAGCAGATCAATGAAAATGAGCAGTTTGCTAATGTGATAAAGTGAAATGCACTTGGCATTCAGATTCTGCTTCGCTATGGTAAGGTGTTCTTTAAATTTGATGTAATTGTTGTGTTAGTAATTAGCTAGCACAAGTGTATTATATAGTAAAGAAAAGAAAACCTAACCACCAGGAGACATAATTCTCAAAAATGTAAACTGTCTTTGGAAGTTGAACCTCATTTTATTTGGTCTTTGTTGTGAATTCTGTAAATTCAAAAAATTGTTTAAGAATTTTGCAGATACCAGCAGGAGGAGAAAACTAGATTGGTTACAATTTAATGTTTTTTTTTTTTTTTAAAGCTTCCTGATATTTATACCTTGAAGTCAATGGTTACAGTTCTGTCAAATCTTTTGATGGAGTTAACACACACATACAGAATGCCTGTTTAAAGAAAATTACTGTAATAGTGCTCAAATTCTGTTCTCAAAAGAGCTGAGAGTAAACAAACCAGACTGTAGAGGGGGTTCCAAAGCAAATCAGCGTGTTTTAAGAAACAACTGGTTTGGTCAGCAGCCTTCTAGATGGCCTTATACAGCTTTGGCATGACTCTAAATCCTGGAGGAATAGTGTATCCTTGCTGTTACTGAAGAGTAAAGATGAGTCTCGCATGTGCCAGTGTTGAAGCAAAGCACCATTTCTCTCTGGGCTGAGCTCTGTGGGGGCCAAGATGCTGGTTTTCGGAGTGGGAGGTATATTTTCGTTGCTCATGTAATTAATAGGCAATGTTTTTGATTCATCAGGCCACTTATCCATATCCATTGTAATTCTTTTCCAGATAACCATTACTGTGTGCAGTCAAATGGGGAGTCTTGGTATTAGCATTGCTGGTGGAAAGGGCTCATCTCCATGTAAAGGCAATGATGAGGTGCATTTCATTACTCAAAATTTATCTAGTAATCATTAGACAGAAACTGATGAGCAGTTCTTTGAAGCTATTGTATTTTGTTGTTTTCTTTCTGAGGTTGCCCTCATGTAACGTCACTGTCTTCATAATAAAGCTAACGAGAGTAACCATGGGTAACTTATTTCCCAAAGTAGAAGCTGGCAGTAGATTTTGATGGGGAAGCTCCTGGAGAGAAAACCTGACGTAAACCAATGATTTTTCCAAACACAACCTGATGGCTGAAACACTGTTGGCTAGTTTCCGCTTTCTGCCTCAATTTAGGGTCACTCCCTTGGCATTCCACATGCCTCTCCCATCCCATATGCTCATTCCCAGGAGCTAACTTGATTTGCGAGAAGTATGTCTCACATCTTCTCACTTAATTATCATTTAAATAAATCTTTGTTTTCCAGTCTGTCCCCATGGCATGGTGTAAACAATTAGTGACTTTGCTTCACTGTTGTATGTGTCAACTATGAAGGCTTTTTGTTTTTCTTGCTAATGTGCTCATACATCTAGTTTTTATTTTAATAGAGGCAGCAGAACAACAAGTCTTGAAAATTAACTTCCTGTTTGCTTTTTACGTTTAAGAACAATGGAAGAATTCCTGTTAGGTCTAAAACTCATCTTTTGTGTTACTAGGGAATCGTGTCTGCACGGCTGCTGAAAGATGGTCTTGAGGTCCAAGCAGGAGACAAAGCGGCAGAGGTAGATGGGTTGTCAGTGTGGTGTGTTCCTTTGGTGTTATTTTTAAATCAAATAACTCAGAGCTGAGGAATTTGAGATCTAGATCTAGGCTTACCTTAGCTTTTCAGATACTTCCCAAACTACATTATGAAGAAATTATAATGACATTAAATTGCTGCATTCTTTCTTATTATATTCTGGTTTTTATCTCTCCATGTTCAAAGTGCTTAACAAAGTATTATTCACTTAAATGGCTGATTTGTAAAGGAAAATAATGGTCATAGTAAGCAGTTACATAAGCACAAATGCAGTTGTACTTGGTCCAAGAAGCTTTCTTAGGACATTGTATTAGATTTCCTAGGTGAGTTGGCTGCAGTTGTTACAAAGAAATAGCAACTAGGTGAGCTTGTTTTTCCGAGGTGATTATTGGTTAGGAGAGAACAGCTCAAAGTAACTCCCCTGATGGAGGCTTACAATACCAAGTGCTGAGGGATAAATGAGTCTCTTGGGCTGCTCCACCTCAAGCCTCATCTTTCCTAGAAGAAGCCACTCTCTTAGGCTGCAGAGGTTCCCAAGAGCAGTGATGATCACATACAGTTTTGTGGTACATATTTTTCACCTACTGTTTGGTTCCCACCTGCTGAGAAAGGTAGAGTGGGAGGAGAGCCCCTACAAAACCAGTTTCACTTTGAGGTGAAACTGGTCCATAATTTTTTCTCAGCTCTTGTTGTTTCAACCTGTCATTTATACTTGTCTAAATTAATAGTTTTTACTCCAGCAAACTCCTTGTTGAATTAAGGTAGGATGAGCAAGCAATAGTGTAAGTCTATTAAATTGCCAGAAATAAGGATACAACCTGTATCAGCCAAAGACAAATGAATGATAAATTAGTCTACTAATTTTGTAAAGCTATGCTATGGACTTATTAATGGAGGATTGTGTTCCACAATCCACATATGGAAGTTAGTTTAACATTTTTTACAACATTAATTACAGATAAAATTCTGTATCGTTTTACCTTTTTTCTTTTCTGAAAGGATTAGCCTTATCTAATTTTTGTATTTTAACAGATGTGCGAGAGTTTAAATAAATCTTTACGTATTTCACATTATCAGGAAAAGAAATCAGGAGGTTTAGTTGCTGTACCATTAACTACTGAGC
>NW_010400694.1:38088-38745 GCF_000710305.1 Buceros rhinoceros silvestris | reverse complement strand
GAAATCAGTATCTTAAAAAATCAACCACTTTGCCTAGGTTCCTCCACGAGGCTATAATTTATTCTTATTTTTGGGACTATTTGAAATATACTAGTTCCTAGTGTCTGTTCTTTTAATGAATAGTTAAAAGAGTGAAAAAGAGAAGAAATCTCTCTTCCATGCTGTTCTCTCCTGCTGTTGTCATCCCACAAATAGCTATCATTTCTTCGTCTCCCACAAGATGGCAGAATCACTCATCTATTTAAAGAATGTAGAAAAAAAAATCACTGCCTTTTTGTATGTGCGGGAGACGAGAAAGAATTAATGCATTCGAGTGTGCTGTAGGACCCCTAATGTTTTGACTACGGGACTAATCTGTGTACAAATAACCAGCATTTTTTTCTTGCTACTGTGTGTTACAACTATTTATTCTTGAACTGACCATTTCAACAGTTCAAATATACAATGTGTTCATCAAAAATGGGGAATGGCAAGAATTGCAATTTTATGTGCTTTTATTGTGCAACCGGATGTAAAGGTAGGACCAGAGATTTGTATACTACGCTGAGAGGGAGGGAATTGTTCTTCTTAAACAGTGTTCAGCATAAAAATACAATTTTCTGCTGCTTTGTTTTTAAAGGCGTCCCTCGTTTCAGAACGTGATGCCCTTGATGCTGG
>NW_010400694.1:37137-37958 GCF_000710305.1 Buceros rhinoceros silvestris | reverse complement strand
AGCTTCAGCCAAGGGCAGCCCCTTCCCGACAGTAAACCACATCATAACAGTAAGTAAGATGGCCCCAGCGAGTAACAAATAATTCTGAGCCGAGTACTTTGTGTTGACTGTCATTAATGCTAGTAAAGATGGTAAAGACTGGCACAAGTTTTGTGATTAGCTGCGTTGAGAAAAGAACCGTACCAAAGATCAGTGGGGACCCCACCGTGCATTTACTTGGCTGTCACTGCAGCCAGGACGTGGCTTCTGGAGGAGTTCAGCTCCTGGAGTGCAGTGTAGGAGACCAGAGCTTTTGAAGCAGTCTGGTCTCCAGCTTAAGTGTCAGGACTCCTTCACTGGCTAACGGAAGGAGCAGCATCTCCAGGGTGCCTCTTTTAGGAGGGAGAGGTTGAGCTGCTGCCTGGAGGTGACCATCTTTATGTTTTGATTTGAGGGGGAACTTGTGCGACAGGTTAAGACCGCATGCTCGTATATTAGGTGATTGATGTCAGACAAGATTAGCCTACCAAACATGTCGCAGAAGGAAACGGATGAGCCTGCAGGGGCTGCTTTTAGAAATCTGATCCACTCTTGTAAAACTTCTCTGAAAAATTCAACTCTTTGAAGACCTATCCCAATCACGGTCATCTGCCCATGCACCTAGAATTATGGCTTTACTAGGAAGATACAATAAGGTCAAGGTATCTGAATGATTAAGGTTAAAAAGCATGCTACTTGTATTAAGACTGAAGTACCAGGAAGCAACAACTATTTTTCCTGTAGCAAATGCCAGGGGAGGGAGTGTCTGATTCCTCTTCTTCCAGATGTTTTTTTACCCTTTT
>NW_010400694.1:4127-37008 GCF_000710305.1 Buceros rhinoceros silvestris | reverse complement strand
ATTCTCACCCCAGCCAATGGCAAAATCTGAAAGTTTATCTGTTATATAAAAGACTATAATCAAAGACCACAGTCACGTTTTATTCCCATCTGTAAAAGTAACGTGATTTGTTAACTGACTGAAAAATCAGCAAATAGCTTTGCAGATCTGGTTTCCTTTGGCTTCTTATGTGGATTACTATTCATGAAATGTTGCCCTGCAGCTTTTATCTGTGGACTAACAAAGGTTTCCTCAGTTGCTTAAATAACCTTATTTTGAGGCCTCTGGTCTCCAGCATCACCTTGTGAAACATTTAGACCAGTTTTATTTTCCACTTGAAAACTCGTCCATCTTTTTTTTTTTTTCTTTCTTTTTTCTTTTTTTTTTTTGGTCCGATTCTACTCAGTAGCTGTTTCTTACAGTCTTTGCCTGCATCGCAGGAGGTGCGAGTGGAGCCACTGTTGAAAGGGTTGATTCACACATTTCTACTGGCCTGGATGTGTTGTAGTAGCATCTGACTTAGTGTTTTCAGCCAAAAAGAGGAAATTACTATTTTTATATCACATGCCTCATGGAAAATAATGCCTCTCTTTGAAGTTCTTCAGATGCAAGGGGAGAATGAGGTAGATTAGACCAAGCTACTTACCTTAAAGTACAGTGCACAGAAGGGGCCAACTGTCTGAATATGTTCCAGGTGTTAAAAGTAGACAATGTGAAAGTTCTTCCATGGAGAAACATTTGTATTTCTGGTTTTGTTTCTTTTTTTAATCAAAATTTTTGTCCTGTAGCAAACTGTGTATGTTAATTCCCTTTTGTCGTGGGTTAATGCTGGGCTGGCCACTAGATGAATGCCAGATGCTCTGTATTAATCCCTCTGCTTTCCCAAAGGGGAAGAGAAAGGGAATACGGGAGAGAGATTTATGGATTGGAAAAGAAAATGAAAAACTGCTTTAATGAAAATAATAATAATTAAATTATATATATGCAATACCAGTACTGAACCCAACTCCCCTGATGCTGATCACATCACCGTTACCACTGGTGCTGTTGGGCAGGCCCTGGGGAATTCCCAGACCGGACTCAGCAGCAGGTGGGAAATGGACTCCAGAACTGGTTTCAGGAATGCACAGACTGGGATTGAAGCAGAATGGACAGAGTCCTCCTCGGACTCTGGCCACTGAAGAAGAGAGCTTGTACCTTGTGATCCCTCAGCTTTATAGCGAATATGACGTCTATGGGATGAAACACCTTGTTGGTCAGTTCTGGGTCACCCGTCCTGTCCACTCCTCCCCACAGGTGCAGCCTCTCACTTACTGCACCCCCACCGTGGCACACAGGATTTAGCAGTGACCTTGGTCTGCACAGGAGCAAGAGCCTTTCTGTGCACCAATCCCTGGCAGGAGCTGTAAACATCAAACTCTATCACTGCTGGAAGCAGACACTGTCTGTAGAAGTATGTCATTAACTCTGCCCTTAGCAGAGACTGAGCTGAAAAGTAAAATCACTGAACACACTGAATTCTGTCCTAACTCAAGCTAGGACACCTTTAACCTAGAGCAGCATTCATCAGTTTTAGGGATTATGGGCTTTTGAGGAATATCCTGCTGACTCAGGAACTGGTGAGCATTTCACCTGCTCTCACTCTGGGTTTACTCTGGTGAAGTTCCTCTTATTCCTCAATAACTGTCTTACCTGAAAAATGCTTACAGCCTGGCTTCTTAGGGAGGACATGCTTTGCATGTTCAGATAAGCAGATGGCAGTAGGACATTAATGCAGAATCTTCTTTGCTAGGAATCTAGGAAGGTTTGTTTCCTTCATATTTCTGGCTGGGTTCCAAGAGAAGATTAGTGCATCTACATCAAGGGAGGGCAGGGGTGAAGCATGGTGGCAAAGAAGCCAAAGGCTCCTATTATTCTTCCCGCAAAAACTGAATTATGTGGTGGATGGTGCCTATCCTCCTTCTCCCTCTCTTCCATGTCATCACTGCTTCCTACCCTCCAGCAAAGACTGTCTTCATCTATTTATTTTTATTAATTTTTAATAAACATCCTCATTGCATATGCTATCTGATAATATCTGCCTCTTACTTGCTAGACATAGCCCTCCAGGCATTTCTGACCATCACTCATCCTGTCTCCGAGCCTGGTGCTCCGACATTACAAAGGGCAGTGCTGCTGCCAGGTTCAGCTTTCCTCTCTGTTCTCCATGGGCCTGGTCACTCTAAGTTCTCCTAAAAGGCTCATTTGAATTAAGTCATCCAGCCAAACTCAATTTCAAACCCTTTGTGTCAACTTTAAGATTTCATGACAGTGTGAATGACTAGTAATTAATTGGACAAATTAATTGGATGAACAATGAAAAGTTCTTTCACTCTGAGTCATTGTTTTGTGAAGGAAAAATGAGAATTGCTCGTGGTTTTAATTACGATTGAGTATTTTATTGAAATGTAGAGGACCTGAAACTTTAATTACAACTAGATACCTTTTTACATACTGTCTTTTATAGACTCGTCTCTCTTATACTAATCACACCTCAAAAATATGGCATCTGTTTATTTTACTTTGTTTAATATATATATCAAAATAAAAATATTTTAATTGAACTTAAACCAAATCTTTGGATTTTAAAATGGTAAGATAAGAGTGTCTATGTAAAGATGTGCATCAAAGTATAACAAATTAGAACCAGGACTGATATGGCTATCTACATGCAGACTGTGTGTAAATTACTGCTTGTCTGACTACAAGGGGTGGGGGAGGAAATCCGAGATACAAACATTACCAGCAGTGTCCCATGCTGACTTTAACAGGAGGAACTGTAACTTCGATTCTGGAGTCTTTATTTCCAGTTCTCTTTTTTTCTGTCTTCTGCTCTCTGCTCCTTATTTCCTTCTCATCCTCTCAGACATAGAACCAGCTCTGCACAAGCTTTTTCCTTCAAAAATATTTTAATTAAAGCTCTAACTGAAATTCCCAGTGGATTTTGTGTGACTGAATGGAGAGTGTTGACAGGTTTTAGCATCTCCTACCACTTCCTGACATGCATCGTTATGTCATCTTCTTTGATCCATTTATGGGGCTACCAACATCATAAGGATATTACATACTTTGTAATTAATATAAAATCTCTTAAATATTTTAATGTAGTATTTCACTTTAAATCTTACCGTATTATTTTCTTTAGTTGTATGGCTTTGCCCTGGGAATTTCCTCAATCAGATTTTTTCATGTAGTTCACCAGGTGTGCAAGTGTCACTTATATCAAGGATTTTCAAGAAAGTTTAACGAGTTATCAATTAAAAGTGGTTGTGTAAAAGAAACTTACAGTATTGGAAAAGTTCAAAGAAATTCTTGAAGCTAAAAAAGTCAAATGTCTTGGTTGCCCTGTGAAAAATGCGGAGATACTAAAAGTTTCTAAATAAGGTGAGAAAACAGACAACTTTGGTGTACTAGAATCTGTAATGTATCAAAGTGAAATGCTCCTGTGCCTGCAGGACTTGAATAAGCATATACTGTGCTCCTACGATTCGAAGGTTGCTGGTTTTCTGCCTTTGTCCAGCATCTTTTAGGTGCAAGTCATAAGAAATCTTACGTGGTTGAGAGTCCCAGCAGATCTATCTTCTTCATTTTCAGGAAAAAACCTCGATGCACTTACACGGGTTAAAAATCCTCAGAAATCTGAGTATCAAACCCTTTCTTTATTCATCTGAGCAGGTTAGTTCTAGCCATATCAGAAAATCATAATCAAACAATGTAAACATAACAAGCTTCTTTCTTATTTCTGTACTCATTGTTTTACTATTTTCAATTTTAAAAGCAAAACCAGTAGCATACCCAGGTCAGAGAAGCACTGTAAAAGAAGACAACTGAAGCAGGATTCAGAATGCCCTTATCATCATCAAAGACAGATTTCTTCTGAAACTGGTTTCAAACAATAAAGACCTTTGTTCACAGACAGTGTTTGATTGACCTTTTCCGGTAACATTGTATGACCCAATAGTTCAGTCCTCAAGTCTTTTTATGAAGAACCGCTTTATCTCTTCTCCAAAACAGTTTGAATGTCTCTTAATCTCACCAGGTAATGGTGTTGGTATTTTTATATTATTGGGTTTTATTCTGTCGAGGTAAGTTAGTTTTAGAAGTCAGGAGTGTGACTCCTCACTGCCTTGCACATTGTGCAGGTTTATACACGCTTGCATGTGCAAGCCATGTGCAGCCTTGTTGACTTAGCTAACCCTGTACTGATCCTGTGAGCTTCAGAGGAGTGTAAGCACCCATCTGCCATGTGATCTCCTCCTCCATTTCATCTGCTGGTTTGATTCCACTTTTATCTAAGTACCTGAGTATTTCTGAGTCAGGATGGATGATAAAAGGTGTGTGGTATAGGCACTGTATCTACCCGTGTAGTGTAGTGGTTAGAGAACTGGTTTTTGTGAATTTGAGATTAAGTTCCTGCTCCAAACAGATGCTTGTGTTGGCACAGTGTCTTTGTTCCTCTCTTCCTTTTATGCAGTTTTCTCATATGACTCAGTCAGAATTGACTCACTTCAAACTTTAAATGCTTGGATTTGTCAGAGTTTGTAATTAACAACACTAAATAGGAAGAACTTTTAAAAGTCATTAATTGATCTTTTCAAGATACCATATTCAAATACCTCAAAGTTAAAGGAAAAAATCTGTGAAGTAAACCCAGTAAATCTACAAAGTAGACAATATAAGCAAAAATACATACAAATACATACAAGAGACAAGGCACCTGGAACCATGCTGTAGTACATAGCACGCCATTTGAGAATAAAAGAGGATAAATATTTGATCAACCATGCAAATGATCAGCAACATCTGCCCTTGTGAAAGCTGTCTGCATGCACTCTGCAGGAATTCAGCAAGTGAGGAGGCTGTACTGCATTCTGCAGGCGTTCAGGTACAACCACTGCCTTTCACGAGGTTGATGAACTTTCTTCAAAATCAAAGGATTGGTAACTTGGGCCATGGGTAGCACTGCTTGTGGGGGCAGTACATTTCAAGTCTCCCAATGTGATCAAAGCGATGTGCTTTCTTCAATGTTTTCACAGCATCAGGCCGTAAATGACTACATGGAAAGCACAGCGTCAGGGAAGTCTCTACCCAGTGGTACATTAGAAGATTAAAGAAATGGAGCAAGAACAGTTTTCATAAGCAGTTTGACTCATATAAAAGCCTTTTGTGCCCGATGGCATTGCAGATATGACACGATGGACACTGATCTTTCATTTTTGTCTGCTATGAAATGCAGTGGTGAGTTTGACTGAACTCCACCTTCCTTGCCCTGTGCATTGCCCTTGGGAAGCACTGAACTGCCGGATAGGAAGAACAGAAAGGAGCTTTGCTCTAAACGTGACATCACCAAATGTTATACGTACTACACACTGGGAGGCAGATAAAGCATTCAAGGTATTATTTCGCTATCCCAGTCGGAAGTGGAGAAAATACCCAGTTTTAAACCTGCCCTCTAAAACATATCACTCTCTAGAGAATTGCCACAGAGGAAATTTTTAGGAAAAGCTCCTGGAGCAGCACTTGACTGGTGCATCAAACCTCCAGGAAATCATGCTGAACTGAATTAGATTTCAGAGCAAATCACCAGCTACAGTATGGGAAGAGCATGAGGGAAGAGGAACAGGCTGGTGGGGTAGCCCTCACCAGGCTGCTGCATGCAAAACCAAGACAGTGCATTCAAAAATACGATGCCAAAGCTCAGGCACAAGCCTTTGGCAGTGCTCGAGAGCAGTGTGGCTGCTTTAAGCATAATGATGAACTGAATTGTGTGCTGCCTTCTCCCAGACCTGAGCAGCAACAGGTGCTGTCATGAGCCGGCTGCTCTCTGAGTGAAGTGGCACAAGCCACCTACTTTCCCTGTGTAGAGGTCTTCTGCTGCCTAGTGTAACGAGGCCCTCATCCATGCCTGACCATACGTTTATCTTCCCCACAGTGTAGGGGAGGTTTATAGCTCTCTCTCCGTCTGACTTCACAACTTCTGTAACTGGCTGCAGGCTTCAGTGAAATAACACTGGGGAAAGGGATGCAGTCAGGGATTTCCGAGACCAGGAGCATTGAGGGTGCACCATAGACCATGTGCCTGTTAAAATGTTCTGATAACATGCTATAAAATGAAAGCTGAGTTGAATGCCTAGATGGGATTTGCAAATTCAAACGGTTTCATACAGGTGGCTGCACATTAGGTGTTTTTTGTCATGCTCCCCCTGCCCCAGCTGCCTTCCCTGCTGTACTCTGTCTGCTTCAGCTGCTGGTGAAATTGGTTGTTGGTAATAAATTCACAAGGAATTAATTAGATCCTTCATTTCCTCTTTAACTTGTATTTATTGTATGTTTTCTTTTGGAGAGAGGGTTGTTTTTATCCATTGTCGTTGTCCTTGGTAGAAAAACATCACATCACTTTAGTTAAAAAAGCTGATGCCAGTTTGGTCTGAACTGTGCAGCATGCTGCTGATCAGCCCGTTCTCTGCTGTTCTTGTTGGATGTGTTTTGGCATCTTCTTTTTAATGTTTTTAAAAGTCCATCTGTGTAACATTTTTTAGGCATGACTAAATGTCCTCTTTGACTTTAAATTTTATTTAGACAGTTTCTTCTGTGAATACAGTCCATTATCAAATGCAGCCTTTTGCACGTAGCAGAATAATGTTTTCATTATTTAGCGAGAAGACTGAATTTGGGATTGTTCAAGTCTAAAATACTACCACCATCATCAGTGATGACAAAAAAGATAAAATTAAGTATGAAAGGATAACATTGTTCATGAGGTTTATGCAAGACCCTGCAAATGCTTTCAGCTGGGTAGTTTATTTTATTTTCCCCCCTTTCCAACAGCTGAAGGGTACCAGCCTTAGCACTGGTGTCTGTGATCATCAGCTGTTAAGTCAAATTTCAAATATAGGTATTCTTTACATATATGGGGTTGAACTAGGCAGGGTTCCCTGTTAGAGGTTTTTTCTAGCTGAGGAATATTTCCTTTAGAAAGTGGTCTGTTTGAACTAGGCTTAAAAGTATGTCTAGTTTTCTTCCAACAGGCCAATCCAAATCTTTTTCCTCTGCCTCTATTCTTTCAAAATTGGGTTTTTCATGTGTCATATCACCGCCTGATTTGTAGCCTCTCTCTCCAGCCGCTGGCCTTACTCTCAGCCATGCTTTGCTCTGTTGCTGCTGGTTACGCCTTCCATGTGAAGCTAAGGCTTTAGCTGTGACTCTCGCCTTGACATCTATCTTCTGTGGGATTGGAGTATGGGCCTGTGAGGAGGGAGATCAGGGGAAGGCTTATAAAAGAGAAAAAAGATGATGGGGTTTGTTCTGTTTGGTTTTGAAAAAATTGCAAAAAGACATAATGAATTGTCCTTTATCGACTGTTCTGCAACCTTTTGGACAAACATTTTTATTAGAAGTGGAAAAGGAAAGCATAAGTGCACAACTGGAAGTTAAAACTTACTGCATGTTAACCTGTTGGCAGGACATCTTATTTATCATGCTTTAAGAAGATGCTTTCAACCGAAGCATCATAGCTAGTTGTGGGTTTGTTTCTATCCTGTTTCAGTATGAAAGAATTTTTGTAACCAACTGAATTGCCCCAGGTTATTTATAAGGGTTTGGCTTACTGCTTCTTGCAGTGGACTAGGACCGCACAAAGAGCCCCTGTCTGTGCTTCTGTTGAAGGACTCCAACTTTCAGTGGAGGATGGTAATTCCATTAAATGAGAGTGTCTGAAATAATTCAGTTTTTATCTGTGCCTGATTTAAAGAAAAGAGAAATTTTTTAGTGATTCTTTTTAGTGTCCAAAATCCTTGTGTTGAAAAAAGTATTCTGCATATTTTGATGTTTTGGGATTGACTGGAACTTTAGGTATGATTTTAATAATGAGTGCATGATGATGGAAAGTGAGTAGGAGGACCTTGCGATTTCAACAGAAATATTTCAAACAAGTTCAGACACTATTCAGTTAAAACTAGTGGGGTAAAACAATGGAACAACACATGATCCTGGATAATCTGCCTTCCTACAGCAGAATCAACTTCTTCTGAGGAGTTACTGGTAGAAGATGGAAATTCCACACCTTCCAACATGCCTTCGGCAAGTGACTCTCGAGCTCAGCTGCCCATGCTGGAAAGGTTTTCCTTGTTTCCATTCCACATGTCTCTGTCTTGCTCTGCCTGTAATGGGCAGTGGAAACAGTTTGCTTCCTTTTTTGCTGTAATGTTTCTTTTCACGTGAAATCCATTCTGTCTTCCCTCAGTCATAGTGCACCAGGAAAAGTACCTTTAGATATGAATATTAAAGAAAAGCTCCAAGAACAAAGCTGCAGGTGAAGCTGCAGTCAGTGAGGATAAGCATGGAAATCTGAAAGCAAGGGTAAAATCTGCCTGGGATTCAGAGTTGTTTAGAGTTTAGAGTTGTTGAGCTTTCTTACTTTATTTTGTATTTAAAAAAACAAAATTGAAAGAGGAAAGGAAGCTGCTAAAGCTTAGATTGTGGTTTTCTTGGAGGCAGGGTCAATGTGAAGGCAGTGATGGAGAATGCTGGGTTCGTACATTCAGTGAAGATGGAAAGGCCACTCTGGTTAGAACTGTGATGTGTGTTTCTTATATCCATCTTGTGCTGGATTTTTTTACAGGAGATTAATTGATAACTTTTGATACTAGGAGAGTGAAAGTCTGTTTGCACTGAATGAGATCTTGTACAAATGCATTCTCCATTACTTCACTGGGTTTGCTCCCAATTTGCAGTTGCATAGATGGCACAATCAACAACAAAGAGTTGGCTTTTCATTGGTATGTATGATTCAGCTGTGAGGAAATCAGGGCTCCTCCAAATCCTGTGGGGGAGTTGGGTGTGGAGCAGGATGATTTGCCACAGAAGAGGGAGCAGCAGTGGGTTTGGGGACAGCAGTGGTATGGGTTCGCATGGGGTTTCAGAAGGAGAGTGATCAGGGAGATGTGCAGAAAGTGGGATAGGACACGGCTGCACTTGAAACAAAATACTTGGTTTGTTAGAAAAACCCAGCAGCGGTATGTCTCTGAATCAGCATGATTGAGTGTTCATGCAAACCTTCACCTGCCTGGAGAGGATAGAGGGGGACTGCTGTAGATGACAGCTGAGACAGCATAGCTCTCGGGCGCCCAAGTTTCCAGACTTCGCAGCACTTCTGCGCTGAGATGCTGTTCAGCCTCCACTGAAGAAAGCTGGTTGGTCATTTGATGCCAGTTCCTCTTTATCTGCAGCAGCATAAAAGACTAGATGAAAGACTTCCCCAACACCACTTATTTCATAGAAGCAGTTGATATAATTGTTGGACAAGCCTGAACCGGTGGACAGGTTGCTGTCTAATGGGGAGCCTAACCAGTGGTGTTGGTGGCAGGGAGGGAATGTCCTCCAGACAATCTGCTGCAACTCAGGCACTAGAGATGTGCAGGCTTTCAGACCGTGGGTGTAGAAGAGACTGTGTCATCAAGGAGAGGAGATGAGCTTTTGGGAAAGTTGTGAAAGCCTAACTACAGCTTGCAGTGTATTGAACACAGGGAGAAACGCGAAAGAGTATTTGTGCCCAAAGTGAGTGTCCTGTGGGATCCATTCATCTAGCAATATTGTTACAATCTCAGATTTGTGTTTCTTTCAGATGTACATAATTTAAAAAGGGGGGAAAAAAGGACTAATTTTTTGGTGGTAATTAAAATGAATAATGATCTCTAAAATAAGGGGTATTTCAGAGTGCCTTTAAAAATTGTCTCCAAAGGATCTTTGTGCCAAATCAAAACTCTGAGTGTGTATGTTTGGGGGTGGTGGTGAAGTGGAATAACCCACAATAACTTCATGTTATTAGATTCAATTTTTAGGGTTATGTCTCACCAACATCTAGAATTCTTTTTCCTATTTTCCATTTCTTCAATTCAATTCACTTTGTGATTGTAAGACCTATTGCCATGATAGTATTTGAAAGATAGTATGCAAGATTCAGGCTCCAGAAGTAATGAAATGGTTGAAGAAAAACTTTTTTAGAGAATTGGATTTGATTCCTTGCAAGTGGGATTGCTGAGGATTAGAAATCATGCTGATAAAGAGTGCTTAAAAAACTGACGTTCAAAATTCTTCAAAAAGTTGAAGTACCAGTGACTCTTCCTTCATTCTTGCTAATGCAATGAAAGCATGACTGGTCTTGGGGAAATGTGCACACGTCTATTTTTGAGGGCACAGTACTTAAAGAAAGGTCTTCTCTGAGCTTTGGTCAGACAGCTCGATGAAGTGAAAAGCTTGATCCTGGATATTTCTGCAGGTAACTTCAGATAGGGCATAGACCTCTGCACTAGTTTTTGAGGTGGCAGAATTTCAGTATATGACCCCGTATATACCACCTGAACACAGAACATGTGCATTTGCTGTAGCAGAAAACAGCTGGCTGTTGGCTGTCATTGGGAAAGAAAAACCTTTCATCGAGGAACAGAGCCAAGAGAAACATCCAGTGTGTGGAAATAAATGCTGTCAGGTGTGCACAGTAGGAGGAGATCCACCCAGGAGTTGTTAGCTTGGCCAGTACTTAAGGTCTGTATAGGTTATTTAAAGCTTCCAGAAATGTGTCCCTCTTCTAAGCAAAAGGAATTGAAAAAAAAAAAAAAAGAAGAAGAGAGATAACCTATGGGTAGTGTGCCTGCCCGTGAGTCGGGGGTGTGCCAGGCACACCGTTAGTCAGTGGGGAGGTAGCACTAATGCAGCTGGTGGAGCCTGGGGAATGATTCATCTTACTTCAATGGTGGCTACTGGCTGGCTCGCTGAACAGCCACCAAGCTTCTATGTGCTTGTGTCATTTCCTAAATTAATCAACGTACAGTGAGGAAATAATATGTGAATGATGGAATTGTGTGGTGTCAACATCAGACATTATTTTAAAGTGTGAAGAGATGCAGCAAAGTAGGTGATATATAAGAAATATTACCTTTCTTGAAAAATGTCAGACTACTGGTAAGAATCATGTTTTATTTATTATACATTAGTATATTACCTGCTCATTAGATGTATCAACTTACTGTTATATCTGTTTTCATTACCTATTAAGCATTTCTATAAATTAGTCAAAAGTAGGATGACTGTGCAGAGTTAAATTTCTAATAATCCATTCATTGATACAAACCATTACTGATCTTTTATCTGGTTATATATAAAGAATCTGACATTCTTTTTTTTTTTCCAGTTACAATGTTTAAATTAATTTTAAAACATTACAATATAGTTATCAACAGAAAGTTCTTGGAGAAAAAAATTGATATTAATCAAATCCCTGTATGCATACTTATCAATGTGTAAATTCATTAGTTAATATTTTGCCTTGCTGTTGCACTTACATGTATTTTGTCAGTAAAAAAGCCGAACCATGCAGTTTTTCAAAGATCAGTAATTTATGTTTTATGGTCCTTAAACCTTTATTACTTTCAGGTGCATTAATTTAATGAATAATGAAGTTAAATAAAAGTTACTGTATATTCTTCATATTTATTTGTCTTTTTTTTAAAAGATTTTTTTTTCCTGTTTTCGTGTGGAATTTTTTTTTTAATGTTAGTTAATGAGAGAAAAAGGCAATTTATCTCAATTTTGCTTTAATTATCAATTCAATTTCTGGCATAGAACAGTTGGCCTGTCAGGAAGCTTTGTGGTGTTACATCTCGTATGCTTTTCTCATCACTTGCTTCCCCTTTAAAATAACCCCTTTAAACGTTTCCCTGTTCTTGATCTGACTTTTTTCTCTGAAATCTTTTGCATCTTGCTGAAGATACCTCGGATAATCCTCACGCGCCCTTCCACTTCTGATGAAGATACCGACCAGCTGCCCCCAGACCCGGATGACTTGGAGCCCGAGGAGCCCGACAGCGCAGAAGGCCATGCCTATTCGGACTATCTGAACAGTGCTTTTTATCCTCCTTAATAAAATACTTTTCTGGAAAGAGTTCATGAGTGGTTTTCTTTCCCATTGTTTGATTACATTTAATGTAGTACTTGAATCACTATGCCTTATTTGTAGGGAAGACCATTACAGGGAGGATGGATCTGAGCTGGGGGAGCAGAACCTGTGTTTGTATTTCTTTGCCTTGAACTCTTCGCCAACCAGAACTTGGGCACTTGAAATAAAATGCACTGAGTGAGGTTATGTGAATGTCACCACATGTTTCAATAGTCACTTGTCAGGGCCTTCTAACAGCACCTGAACACAGTGGTGAAAAGAGCAGGTGGTTTTTATTCAGAATGCACTTTACCCGTTTGGAAATGCACTGAAAACAGTTGTATAGTTCAGGTTGGTTTTTTTTTTAAATCTTGTATCCGTGTTTTGTCTGTATAGCTCACCCATATTGCCAGGTTCCTTTTGAATTTTCTCTTTTGATGTTTTTTATGAGAATAAAAAAATCCTTTTCTGTCTTTTAAATAGAGCTGTTTTATTTTCCCCGCAGAGAAGTGTTAATTTCATTGGAATTCTGTACCTCATTCTTGCGAGAGAAAGAATAGTTTCTCCAGGTGTATCATATATCAGAATTGAACAGCACTGGTAAGTTACGTTTAATTAGATCTAAGTGCAGAAGGCATCTTACACAGCTATGCACCTGAGGGTGGACTGAGAAGCAATTTCTTACTCTTGAGGAACTATCTGAGACTGTTTTATTTCTTCTCCTGACTTGCATATAAGCAGAATACCTTAAATGTGCTGTAGTGCAAAATGCCAGAGTTTCATATGTATCTGTGTATGTGTGTATACACATATGTGGGGTAAACATTTAGGAGCAGATGTTCTTGTACAGCAGAGTTCAATCCACTAATCCTCTTCACTGCTATTCAGGTTTCTAATGCATTTTGAGGTGCTCAAGAAAAACCTTTTGAGATTGATCTCTATTTCGGGTTCCGCAGTGCTGCCTTAACTCAGAGGTGGGTTTTGGCCCTGCTAGACCAGGGTGTTGTGACTTCTATTCCATGTGCATAAAGTGCGCATTGATGGTTTTTATGGTGTGTATACAGTTTCTTTTCCTGTAAATACAATACAGCACAACTCAGTGACCTGGTAAATCCTCATCTTTCATTCACGCTCTGAAAGATTTTTCAGGTGGTCACTCATGTATGACTTGAATGAATGCTGGTAGCTGGCTTTTCAGGAATTAGGAAGTTCCCAGAGTTAGAACAAGATCTCCTACTGAAAAAAGAGATACTTTATTTTGAAAAAAACAGGTTTACAGTGACACTGCGACAGTGTTTCTCTTGACTGTATCCACCGTGGCTTTTTCAGTTTAATTGAAGATAATTTATCAACAACAGGAATATTAAACTAATGTTGATTTGCAAAAGGAACATTACTTTAGAATCTGTTATGGCTTTAATAATAAAGACTACATTATGTGCATAAACATTGCAACTTGAATTAGCTTAAATGAAATTATATTCAAAAGTATTTGCTTCCCATCCCTTTACTTCCCCTAAAATAAACAGGATTCTTCCACCGTGACTTAATCTTTGATCAGTGCATATTGCAAAAATATTATCAAGCTCAGAACCCATAAACGTGCTTTGGCAATCCAGCTAGTAATGTACGGTTTATTATTGCTTTATGAAATCTTACTAGACTGCAGAAAAAGTAAACTGAGTCTGCTGTTCTAAACCAGCCTTGGCTGCAGAATAAGTTGTAGTTGAGAGCTGGGGAAATGAAGTAAGATTTCTGTTGAAAACTCTGTATTTCCATTCTTTCCCCTCCTCACGCACAGGTGTGTGTTTTAGATTCTTCATTATGTCTTCAAAGTCAAAACATTTGCTATCAAAATTACATGCTCTTAACCAAATGCTGTCAGCATTCAGATAACTTTTAAACACTTAGATCTTTATCTGTGCTCTTCAACTGAATTTGTTTTCAAGGCAAATTTCATAATGCAGTGTAGAGAATTTTGCTGTGGATATAAACTTATGGTGGTAACACTCTGGAAAAAATGAACACATGTTGACAAATGACTGCAAATAATTTTGTACATGAACATACAACTCTAGATTAATCAAAGCCACTGCTACACATTTATTCAGTCTTCACTTAAAAAAATACTGGGGCAAGATGATTACTTTTCACTTTTGTTCTGCAGAAGGACAGAGGTGGAGGTCAGGTGCTGGTGCTTATCAGCGCCGAGTAATGCCTCTTGAGGTTTGGTGTTTGATAAGAGTAGGCAGAGGCAGAAGGTGGAAAAGGCACAATGGGAGTTGGTCCGTTAATGACAGCTCATATCGTGTGCTCTGGCTTCCTGCTGCCCTGGGAGGTGCCTAGAAACAGCCCACTGCCTGACTATGGAGCAGCCACTCGTTTTCCATGGGGAACTGAATTCTCCTCGTTCCCAGCTGCCACATCACAGTTAAACGATAGCTAAGAAGATATTTAATGCTTTCTTAACGTATTTTGTTAGCTATGACTCGTTATTACCACGTCCATCATTGTGGAGAAAGGCAAGGCAAACAGTACCACTGAATATGGGAGGGAAGATTCTCTTGTGATCCATCTATTGAAATATATTTGCAGCCTGGAATTATTTGGTTTGCTGGGGTGTATCAGTAATATTCAGGTATATCGTGTATATAGCTGAAACAATAGATATACGACAGAAAAGAGGTCAGTTGTTCCACTGCTGTCTTTATTCCTGATGCACAGCAGATGTAGGACCTTGCCAGAACAAGAGTCCGCTTTAGCACAGTTGACTTAAAAGACCCATGAAGAGAAGAAAGCGCTTACAGCTTTCAGGGACTGCCATGTCAGAGAAGGCTTGGGGTTCTCAGTCAGTTTATTGTAATGTTGAAATAACCATCAGACGTATTCAAACTTGCTCCTTTGGTTCGTCAGGAAACCTCCTGCTACCAGTACGTGATATGTAGGGCTCTGCTTTCTCACACGCAAAGCAGAGGCTTTTGCAGTGTCTGTGATGTTTCCCTTTTTACACACCTGCCACCTCCTGCTCCATGAGCGTTTGCAGAGCCAGTTGGGGTGGACCAGGGAGTGACAGCAGCAGCTGCCGGGTGCTGCGGCAGGAATGTGGACCCACCTCTCCTAAGGATCAGCTTCCTGCCCTCGGCTCCCGGCCACCTGGAAGGTAAGCCTGTTCCGTATACAGTCCCGGCAGCTCTGTCATGCTCTTCGTTTCTGCAAGGAACATGCTATGAAATAACAGTTAGAAACACTGCTGACGTCCTGATGTTCCAGGCATGTGCATGTGACCCTGGGAGGGTGTGCTAGAGTAACATAGGGATGCTTGCTGGCTTGGCGTGCTGTGGCTGAGAGAAGGGTGGACACCAGAAATAACCTGGAAATCTTAACCTGTGGCTTCTGCTGGAATGGTGATTAAAAGTGGTGAGGGAGCCTACTCAGTTTTGTGATTGTTTTTTCTTTTAATTTTTGAATTGTTTTAAGCGTGGGACAGGAACACTCTCCACCTCAGACCTCTAAAAGTCACTGCAGATATGATTTCTGTTTTAGTCCTTGTTTTTTTTTTAACTGGTGTACGTGACTAAAGTAGATTGACTTTCAACTAAGTATGATTTGATTGAGCACATCAGGGTCAGAATGAATACTTCTGACTGTTGAATGCTTGTGGTATGTCTAATAAAAGTTACCAGCTTAAGAAAGAAGCGGTGCAGATGTATGGTGTGTGATACAGTCATTGGCTGTCAGCTCTGGGCTACAGCCGAGTCAGCCTGAAAATGAAAATGTGCAAAGTAATAGAATTGCAGTAGCCCCATGAGTGAAACACAGCTGAGAGTGACACACAAACATCATGATAGTCACTTGCTTCCTTCTCCAAGAACAGCAAATCAAGGGAGCACAGGAAATACATTTACTTAAATGATTTAATACTGTACTACTATTTTGATATCCAGCACTTGCCTCTTGGCCTCTTGTTAGGTCTTGCTCTGAGAAGAAAAACAGGTGTCAAGAGATCTGTGGCTGCAACACAAAGAAGTAATTGAAAATAGCACAGTAATTTAGCCAATGTCAGGAATGTACTTTTACTCAGCATATGTTTACTATGGCTTCCCTTGCAAAGTAAACCACAGTTGCTAACAGTGTTTTAGAAAGTCCTTGGAGTAAAATAACCATTATTTTTATGTAGGAATAAGAAATGTACTCCAATAATTATATAAAAAAAAAATTCTCATGTTTAGGATCACAGTCTTTCCTCAGTTTAGTTGAGTTGAAACATCATGCTGAGCAAGGTGTGGTAGCTAACAAGGTGAGCCTTTCTACACTATCTCCAGGGTCCTCAGATATTAGCATCCGGGCTACAGAAGAGCCCTGCATCGAGTATTTCTTGTGATCTGTGATTTCAACGTAATGGAATGAAATTTGGTGTCTCATTCTGTTGCATACTTAGCTTTTTGCCCCTGTTCCCATCTCCAACGCAGACTGTGCACAATCAACCAGCATGATGCATCCAGAATGCAAATTCCCATTCATGAGAAATGGAGCATTTAGGTCTTTCCTTTTTAAAGGAATTTAATAATTTTAATTTTCATCTATTTAATAATTTTAATTTTCACCTTTGTTTTTTAATTTATTTTTTATGGAATCTCCTGTTCAGGCTGTAGTACCCATACCTGGGAAGGAGAAGGAGTTATTTTTTATCTTGTGAGTGCTATTAGACACCTTCACAAGAATGTTTAATGAAAAACCCACTTGTAAAATGGCATACTCTGATCAGCATCTTATGTGTCAGAATTATTATGAGCCACTTTATTATCAAGTCACTTCATAGTCACTTCCTTGGGTCTTTCTGTGGCAATCGCCTTTGACATTCACATGGGTGAGCTGACACATGAAAACAGTGCAAGACCATGGAAGTAGAGAATATAAATGTGATTGAAGATTAAGTTTTAAGGTTGTTAGTATGAGTGTTAAATTAAACACAGCATAAACTCCAGATAAAATCTGCCAGTGTTGGGAACACTCTAGGGTTTTGGTTTTTTTGGTCAACTTTTCATAAGTAAACTGTATAGACTGTTGTGAGGTGACTTCTTTGACTGCCTTTTGTTCCTATCAAAGGCTCTGAAGATCCTGTGAATATAGCATCTGTTAAGAAACAGGGTAGAAAGGGGTATGCCTAGCTTTGGCTGTCATTTCCACAAAGACAACTGAAAAATTATAGATGAAAAAGTTTTTTATATTTATTTACTTTCTATCTATGTTTATTTTAGAAAAGTCTTCTGTGTTGAGAGGAAGAGAGGGAAAGGATGTGTGTTTTCTTTACTAGGGATTTAGTGAGATGCTTAAACTGACAGCTTTACAAAGGAGGTTATGCATTTCTTAATGAACCATAGATTAACCAGAGAGCATATTCTCATTTAACAGTAGCAAACAATCTCTGTGTGATTCTGTGTCGTCATGCCTCCCCTTCCCTTGCTGATACATGCAGAACCATCATTGCGCGTGAATTACCCCAAGACAACATGAGCCTTGTTGATATGGCAGCTGGAGGGCACGTTGTAATCCTTGTCATTCACAACGGAGCACTGAGAGGTCCCCTTGGTGCTGCAGTTTCTAATATTGGTCTCCTGACTTTATCGTTGTGAACCAGAGCCAGGTTGTTATTCCGCAGTCAACTAACAGACTCTACAGCCACCATCTGTATGGGTATTAGCTCCATTTTAGGTGCTCACCAGTCATTTTTGTGGATTTAGGGGTGCTCATACTGCCTGCTGAAAGTTTTGTGATTTTTTCTGCATTTTGAAAATCCAAGACGATGTCATGATCCGATGAACGCAACACACTCTGCATGAGCATATATTAGGATAGCTCAGTCCTAAACAGTCAACAGGGAAAGGTCGATAGTCATGCTAAAGCACCATTTAAAAATACCAGTCTGTACGCTTTCTGTCTGTACATAACAACATGTGGTGCTACTTAATCCTATTTGTTGTTTTACTTGCGCAATAATCTCTGTGAACACAAGTTCGTGCTATGAGACATAGCTATTCATCTTCATGGACTTTTTCAGCAAGAGGTTTGTGGTAGAGGGAGGGAGTGGATGGGGACAGCAACCAAAATCCCTCCTGAACAATTTGCTGTGATGCCAAACCAATGTTTATTGTTATCGGAGGCAGCTGCCTGCCCTCTCTCCACGCTTCTATTTGTGGATTTTCAACGGCTATAAATGGAAACATGCGCTGACCAGAAATCACCACAGTGCTGCCTGATACTACTCTCTCTTCGCTCCAAAAGTACAGGGATATCTAACACGTAGTCAGGTTAAATCACTTCTGCTCAGGATATTAGGGTGGGTTTTTTTCCCCTGGGAAATGGAGGTAGGAAAACATGAAAGAAAAGTCTCAGGAAGAGAAGCTTTAGAGAAAAAGCAAACGGTAAGATATGTTGAGAAATGTTGGTTTTATTTTGTTTTTAATTTAATGATAAGAAGGAAAGGCAAATCATCTGCTAACCACTGACCTTGAAGATTAAAAAATTCATTCATGTATGTTAGCTTAATTACAATGGTCCATTTTTTGTGGAAATTACAAAAATTTGTTCATGCATTTTGTGTGCTTGGTGAAGTGCAAAGACTGAAATATAGCTCAATGTCAATTTGTTATCATAATCCACACTGATACCTAACACTTTGTGCTTTTCTTGGGGTTTTGTTTTTTGTTTTTTGACTTTTTTTAAGGTGTTCCTTATTATTTTACATAGCTTTAGATCAGTAAATGGCAGAAGAAATTTTTTTCCTGTGTCTGGAGCTCACTGAAAGGAGGCGTGACCAAAACAAATTATAAAGAGAAGGTGAAAACAGTCTAAACACAGCTCATTCCTAATTAGTGTAAGCTTGAAAAGCAATTTAAAGTTTGCCTTGCATTAGCAAGGTTATTTTCTTGATAAATGCAAAAAAAGTAGTTTATTCTTGGCTTTGCAAAGCTGTAAAGAAAGGTGGCCATCACTTTTATTAAGAAACAAACTAGCACTGAGTTTTTTAACACTTACCTTAAATAGTGGTGGTGTTGCGATAGTTTGTTTTCATGGTGGGCCGGTGTTTACTCGTTTGTCTCTACTACCCTCAGCTAAGTGAGACTTGGCAAGCTCATGTGTTAGTTAATAGTTTTAAATACAGCTTCACCGAGACAAGATGCGTTGGGTAGGAAATAGGTGAAATGCTGAAACAAAGTAAAGACCTGACCTTAAAGTACCTCTTCTTTTTTTTTTTTTGTAATTTAAAGAAGTGTTTAACTAAAAAGAGTAAATTAATTAAAGAGTAATATCTGAAAAAGCATTGCTAAAACTTCAGCATGAAGATATAATGTGCATATTATCTAATATTTTACTTGTTCATTTTCTCATTAATGAATGAATACTTTAGACAGTGACCTCAATTTGAATTTGTGGTTTGTATGTAAAATATAAGGAAAACACTTCAAAATTAAAAGTATTTATAAAATCCACAAAACCTTCAGGAAAGCTTTCAAAGGAAACCTTGGAAATTTTGTTATAACTTGTGTGGAAAAAACACGTAGCAATGTAATCAGACTATGATTGTCTAATTGCATCCTGATGCTCAAAGAATTGAGCAGATAACCTTAAGAGAGACTTTTACAAAATGCAGAGCACTTAATTTGGAACCCTAATGATCTTCTGATGGCTTTCTCTGAATGCATCATTTACTAATTTTAAGAATGGCATACTGGAGGAAACAGGGACCCCACTGGTGGGAACCACGTTAACATCCGTGCCAGGTCACCTGCTGTTCAGTAGTTTAAAAACTGAATCCTCCTAACACGTCGAGCTGAGAGAGTCCCTGTTGGCAGCAGCAGGTCACATCCCTGTGGGTGCTCAGCAGGGGGCACAGAGGAGGCCCTGCCCACTCTGCTGACAGTGGAGGAATGCCCTGGCCCCTTGCCAGTCCTCCCACCCATTTCTCTGTCCCCTTCCAGCCGAGCTGTCGCCTCCTCTCCGTCCCACCTCTCTCTCTTTTTGCCTGTTTAGTCTTAATACCTTCATTTCTTATTGCTAGATGGATTTCACTTTGCCCCCACATTTCTACCTTGGATTTGTACCTCCTGGGCTTTTATTGATTCTGCTGTTTTCTCTTCATTACATGTAGGTCAGGTCAATACTGAAACACTGTATGGGAGCAGTGTCAAACTGTGGTACAGTTACTATTTGTATGTGTTATCGCTGATGTCTGTTCAGATATTTAGTACAGCAGATACATAAACTGTTTCATATTATAGGCACCATGGGCTGTCCATTTTAAATATTATATCCTATCAGCCGGATGATACTTTATATATGTATAACTGGATAATGCTTTATTTTGTTAATGTATATTCCATAGGAGCATAGGATAACTCAGGTGCAAAGGGAGCTCAGGAGGTGTGTCGTGTAACTTCCTGCTTAAAGCAACTGTCAGGTCAGACCAGGCTTCTCAGGGCTTTGCCCAGTTGGGTCTTCCAAAGATGGAGAGACTGTCAAGCTCTGGACAACCTCCTCCATTGCTGGGCTCTCCTCATGGGAAAAAAGATTTCTCCTTTTTTCCAGTCAAAAGCTCTCATTTCAGTTTTTATCCATTTCTCTTTCCTCCTGCCATCCGTTGATGTAAAAAACTGATTCCAACTCCTTGATAACCTCCCACAGGGACTGAGGCTGCTTTTAGGTCCCCCTGGAGCCATCTCTTCTCCAGGCTGAACAAGCCCAGCTCACTCAGCCTCTCCTCACAGAGCAAGAGCTCCAGCCCTGACAAACTTGGTGGTCTCCACTGAACTTGCTTCAATCTTTCAGTCTTTCATTGGAAAGCCCAAAACTGGGTGCCCTATTCTAGATGAGTGAGTGCTGAGTAGGGGAGGGTAATTCCTTCCCTTACTCTATCAGTTATGCCCCTGTTAGCACAGCCCAGGGTGTGGTTGACCGTCCTGGCTGCCAGGGTCCATAGGCTTTTTCAGGCTCAACTTGCTGCATGCCAAGACCCCTAGGGTCTTCTCCAAAGAGCTATTCTCCAGGCAGTAAGGCTCTAGCCTGGATCAATGACAGGGGCCCTTCCTTCCCAGGTCCATAATGTACCTGTTGGCACATTCCTTCAGCGTGTCATGGCCCCTCTGAATGGCAGCTCTACCCTCAGACAGGACTCTTCCCCCCACTTTGTTATCTGCAAACCTGGTGAGTGTCCTGCATCACCTCCTCTGGGTTGTTGACGAATATGTTAAACAGGACAGGTCTCAGAACCCTGCAGCACTATGCTTTTTACTGTCCTCCAAAACACTAACCATGAATGTCTGAGCCAAATCATCCAACCAGCTTTTTAGCCAACTACTTGTCCACCACCCAGGCTGTCACATCCTAGAATAGATATGAGAATATTGTGGGACAGCGTTGGAGGCAAGCATGACGTCTGCTGCTCTCCCTTTGTTCGCAAATCCAGTCACTTTATCATAGAATTCAATCAGGTTGGTCATGTATGATTTCCCTTCAGTAAGTCCAAGTGCTGTTCCCAACCACCTTCTTCCCCCAGACAGCTGTGGGTTAAGAAAACTCAAGTCATCCCTGCCTTGCTCCTTATTTACTTCTGGTTGATCTTCTACCCACTGACCTCTTCTGCTAAGCACAAAGGTCTGGGAGATGTTGTTGGTTAGTCTCCTGTAAAAAGCCAGGGTCTATGGTCCAGATATTTGCTTGAGTTTTTAAAAGAGGTTGTTGTGTGGAGCGACTTCTTCACTGCAGTTGTGCTGTCTGTAAACCCTGTCCCACCGTGATGTCACCCTCACTGAACTCCTGTCTGATCCTGACCCACAAGCGCTCACCCAGGCCTGTTGTCAGGCTGTACAAGAGCTCCCCGCATTCGAGCTGCTGCTTCACATGTTAAGAGCCTCTCCTCGTTATCTTCCTTGCGTTCCTGAAGAGCTTGTGTCCATCCCTTACAGCACTACAGCCGTGTGAACTATCCCAACACACCTGTTATTTCTACAATGTCATAGTTCTGTGACCTAAATGCGTTTATGTATGTAAGCTGAATCTTGGGTTTGTATACTTTGTTACTAATATTTCTTCCTATTTTCAAGAGAAAAAAGTCTGTATCATCCTGAAAATATTCCGATTGCAGTGTGTTGATTCAGTAGAGACTGGTTCATGCTCAAATTACAACCTCCATAGAGGACAATCTCACAGACAGTTTTAATAAGTGGTATTGTACCTTTACATTCACTGTTTGCTGTGGATGAGGTAAATAATATAAAATTCTTTACTACTTCAGGATATTTCACTTAATATTTGTGAAATTTAGTGTTAAAGAATTCTTGTCCTTGCTTCCTGGAGGAAGACTCTTCGATGACTGAAGACAGTCTTTGTGTGGAGCTGGCTGTGGAAATGGAAGATAATAGAGGGCCCATTTTGTAAAGAGAAAATAGAATGACTCACTATAAAATAGATTGGACTGAGCAGATGGACTCAATTTTCCTTTTCATGGCTTGGATTTTAGCATAGCTCAGAAGGACAGAGTAATTCTAGTGTTTCCCTATTGAAACAAGGGTTCAGCTCAAAATAATCTGTTTACATTCTGAAGTCCTCCTCCATTAATGCATATTGCCTCTGTTCTTTGAAATGATCTAACTGTATTTCACACTTGTCTGTTTCCTATTTGATCTCTTCTCTCCCCGTGAAAATACAGCACATAAAGTATTGCATCTAAAATAATTTTTGGATTGGTATGTTTAGCAGGGAACATTCAATCTTTGTACTTCATTTTGCTTTATACGAGTTTCTTTTACTTTGTTACATTAACTAGTGATAAAGAAAAGAACAGTCACGCAGAGAAAATAAATTAAACCAAATGAATATGTGGATCAGAAAGAATGCCATGCACTGCTTGAAATGGCATTAGGGTTAGTTTTTGGATGAGAGGATGTACCCTGTAAGAAAGGCCTGCAGGTCTTCATTCAAAGAATTAGCATTTGCTTTTCGCAAACCATTTGTTTGTGAAAAACGTGGATACAGCTCATTCAGAAAGGGGCAGTTCAGATCAAGGATTAATCTTTTTACACTGGTAGCAACGTGTCTTCTCTGTGTGAGGTGTGGGAAATAAAGACCCCTCAGAGAAGGCAGGCCGTTTCCCACAGCTTGACACCTAAGGGAGCCCAAACAGAGTGGAGGATGGTGACTACTATGGTGAGGACTGCACCTGCTTGTGGGTTTAGTTGTTAACTACGTGTAAACCAGACAGGAAGTGAGTATGGGACAGGAAGGGTTGTATGAAGAGCGTAAGAAAAGAGGAGGAAAGCTGGGTAGAGGCTGGTGAGAGTGGGCATGGCGGGAGGCACCAGGTACAGTCACCCCCCCATGGAGACCTCTTCTACCAGGTCACTCTCCCTGTTGTACTGGTGAGGGCTGGCTTCAGAGAGGCAGAGATGGCAGCACAACTCGGGCTGTCTCTTCTTTGTCAGGAGCGGGACCCTACAGCCAGTGCTCTGTCATACTACTTCTGGATACACACTGAGGTCTCAGAGCAGGTACTGCTGGCTGCCTGAGAGTGGCTGCAGTACTTAGTGGGGCGCTGAGTGAGCAGGGGTGGCTGTAGGATCAGTCAAAGAGGCGCAGTAAAAGCTCTTAGCGCAGAGCAGCAGGGAAGAAAGAGGTGCTGAGGGAAGAGCAAGTGTTTTCTTCGTGCAGATACAGGGAGTCAAATGCCTGGACAATAGAATCATCTTTGGCAATGGCAGAAATCTCTATGGCTGAGTAACAATGGAATAGCTGCTTCTGCCCATGGCATTGGAGAGGAACTGTGCTTATGCCTGTGTGGCACAGCAGCCTGTGAGCCTCTCCTCCTGGTGTCCAGGAGCCAATGCCCCTCCAGATTCACTGCAGTGCTTGGGAAGCGGATTGGAAATGGGAGCTTTCTGCTCAAGGGAAGCAACTTGCATCGGAGTCTGTGAGAGGGACAAGTCCTTAGCTTCCTGGTGCATCAGGTATCCTGTGTCTGAGCACAGCTCAGTGTCTGCATGCTTTTTCATGTCTAGCCAGGACAGCGGTGTAAGATCACAGAACAGCACTGCTGAGGTCAGCTGGGCAAGTTCTTTTTCTTGGGAGAGAGGAGGTGGCAATCACTGTGGGTGAGGATGGCAGAGAGTCAGAGGAGATGAAATACAGTGATACAGCCCAGAGTGCAGAATGTGTAGGGGCTTCAGCAGGTTATGCTCTGTGAGGAAGCCAGTGGCACGTATATGGAGGACTGCTAGACACAAACCCTCATCCGCTTTGCCTGTTCTCTCCCTTAGCAGAGCACAGGCTGGTGGCTGCTAGGCTGCTGATTTATGTGGTTCAGATGAGATGTAAAGGTGAGAGGTAAAATGACTTTTTTTTTTTTAATCCTCGTTCTTAACTGGTTGATTTTACACCTTGAGCTTCCTACTTCTGTCTCCTGTAAGACTTCCTGTAAGAAAGAAACTCCTAAAAATACATGGCCTGACTGAATCCATTCCTCTGTTTGATAATTTAGTTACTGAAACATGAGCATCATGCTCATCTCCAGCAGAGCATTAGAAACTAAATACACATACTTACTGTAGAGTCAGAGAGGGTTTTATGTGTGTATGCAATTAAGTGTTCCCTGTTTATCTAAGAGAAAACCTTTATTTCTTGTTCTGGAGGTTGTTTGTGACCTCCTCTGGGACCTTGTGTCAACTGGGTGTGTTATTGCACTTACAGCATTTTGTGCTACCTTGTCCCATATTGCAGCAGCCTTGTCTAAGAGATTTGGTCACAGGAGACCCTTTCAAATATCCTTGAGTTTTGAAGGTCAGAGCTGAGGCTTCATAGTGGCCACAGCAAGAAACTGGTAAGATCCTAGCATGGAAGCAGTCACATCTCACTGAGCAGATATGAAGATGGCTGGAACAGCACCCCAGCTAGAGGATCAGTATTGCCTCTTGCATATGTGGAGCTGAGGCATTCCTCATGTGTGGAGGCATGGATTATTCCAGCAAGTGATCACCGAGGAGGAAGGAATAAACTTAGAAGCTGCAAGTAGCAAGTGTATTTTTAGCACTGTTGATGTGACATTAAATAGGACCAAAGCAAGCGGAAACAGTGAAACACGGTCTGCCCTCCTTTCTAATCTTGTCACTTAGCTCTTACCTTACTTGAGCTCATGCTACCTTTTCTTTAACCTAATGTCAGTCATACAGAGGCACTGCTGGAACTCTCGAGGTAGGCTTTGGTTGCATCAGTGGGTAGAGAATTATCTTGGAGAGATGTCATCATCACATTTTTGGCTGGAAGTTATGTGAAGCATTGTGATGCGAACTCACACAGGGATTCAGAAGAGAAGAGCATCAGATTCCTGCAGGGATTTGAATGTGATGGTAAAAGAGGCTTTTTAGGAACAAGTAGCAATTGTATATTTTAACTTTTTGAAGTGAGGAAAGATAAGAACCCTCATAACAACTGGATAAACTGCTGCAACAAAGTCATGTAGAGCAATTCAAATGATTACATTTGGGGGAGGCAGCAAATAAGATAGTATTAACATGGAGAGACAGCCCCTACTGATGAATTAAAACAGTTCTGGGAAATGTTTCTAGGCACTGGAGCTCTCTTGAATTCAGTTAAATGGAAAGATTGTTTTGTGGTATGTTTTGGTACTTGCTTGAATGATACCCTGTGCAGCTTGAGAGTTAGAATAGGCGAAAGACAATTTCCAGAATAAATTTGTATATAGAGACTCTTATTGAGAAAAATCATGTGTTTTCAAAGATATTTCTGAGGAATGTGGGAATTATGGGAAGATGGTCACTGTCCTTTGCTGTTGCTAACACTGAAATTCAGGACTGACACTAGGAAAAGCTCCTTTGTTAGAAGGGTAGGACAGCACTGGAACAGCCAGGGAATTTGTGGACTATCCACCTTAGGAAATTTTCATGACTCAGCTACATGAAGCCATGGCTGACTTGGCCTTGCTTTGGCAGTAGCCTTACTTTTAGCCGAGTGCTGGAGTGGATGACCTCTGGAGGTCTGTCCTTTCCAAACAACATTGCTTCCATTCTTTGTTTTTGAAGCTGCACCGCTGCATTTGTCACGAAACATGCTAACAGCTTTTTCCACCTGCAGAACACCTTTAACACGTTTAACACGGGCACAATGAGACTGTGCTTATCAAGACCTCTTCATTCTTGGATTATAAACTTACTGCTTTCAATTCAGTGTTCTTTGAATTGTGAAAGCACTCGGTAAAACAGTAGTGGCATTAAATCTGTTAGTTTGTTATGAATTCTTGGAAACGAAGCTACTTGACAATGAACAGAACAAAAGGAAAGAAGTTATTAATGAAAGGGAAAAGGAAAGCGGACATTAACTGAGCTACACTTTGAGGGCAACAGGCAGACAAGCAATAACATGCTTCTGTTGTATCAGCTATGAAAAACATAACATTTCAGTATATTTTGCCCATGCTCCCTGGATACACATTAGAATCTATTTAAAGGCTGGTGTTAATGATTGCTCTCAAAATGTTTCCTAAATGCATTTTAGACATTGAGTCTAAACACCTTAACACTAACTTATCCAGAAAAAATAAAGTCTTTCAAAGGAAAATGGTTTAAATATCAGGATATTGGTTTTTCTGCTCTTCTTTGAAATAGGCTGGTGTTGTGGCAGCAATGATGCAGTAACTTCATTGATATTTCTCCAAGAAGTGAATGTATTAACATTATCAGGCATTTTATAAAAAAAGGAAAAAAGAAGTGTGCTAGCTTATCAACCCACCATATTGGATGCCAAGTGCTGTAGTAGTCACTCTGCAGCATTTGCTGCCTTTCTAAGAGTCGAATGCTGTGCCAGCCCAAGTGGAGAGAGACCAGGGAGCACATTCTGGCAGGAGAGTTACTGTAATTCAACCCTGCAAATGCCATTGCAGCATACCCAATACTGCACGGCCAAATCTTCAGGCTGATGCCTTTTGAGAAATGAGAGAGTTTCCATGATGGTTCTGCATTTTCACAAGAAATAATTGTTCACATCTCATATTTTAATGGTTATCGTGCAATAAGATAATAAAATAAATAAGATATTTTGTCCAGTAGCAAAACCTGTGTCTTATATTTTGGCAGTGGTTATCTTGTCATCAGAGCTGTTTGATTATGTTATTTTAAGATAAGATTGATCTTGATTGAATGCGATGGTCGTACAGGAAACCTTTCTGTTAAATACCTCATTATTGAGAGTTAACTTTTCCAAAAGACTGATGGTGACACGTAGAACACACTGCAGAATACTTGCTGATGGCATTTTTGCTGTATTTATCCCTTAAAAGGATTATTAAATATAGATTTAACTAAAGAAAATCCATTCTTGAGGAAAAAGGACAAAAGCAGATTTGCTGAACTTAGACGAAAAATTAATTTTGCTCAACACTTTTTAGTTTGTTCAGGATTTTGAAAAGTGGAAGGCAGCAGGCTGAAGCTTTTCATATCTTGAAGTGTATGCAAATGAAAGCTTTCATCTCCAGAACTGATATAATTTTACAGAAGTCCAAAAAACAATTTCATATTTGTCTCTGTGAAATGGAGAGTGAATCATTATCATTCTGTTTTTGCTGTTTCATGTTTCTTATCTTGATCATGAAGAAAATTTGGAAATAAAACATGGGAAAAATATAGGAATTTTTAAATGCCATGTTTTTAAATTATGTGAAATAAATCAATTGGAACCCGTTAAAATTGAAGGTTCTGGAAAGAGCCATCAGCATTGATTTCTCTGCTGAATAGATTTAAAATTGTTTTCTTAGTGGTTCCATACATCTCATAAAAAGTTACTGACAGCGCATTTATCACCATGTCACTGCTTCTTACAATCATAGCTGTTGGTGATGATTTTAAAAAACATGCTAGAAAAAAAATCATTAGATTTTTCAGCCTCAAGCAAGAACTAAGTCATTTAATGTCCTTCTTTAGTAAATGCACCTTGAAATACATCCAGATCAAAAGCCAGACATTAACTGAACTACAAGATAATAAAAAATATGGTAATTCTTAGTAAAGCTCCTGAGCCAAAACCGTGACAACAATAAAGCCAAGTATTTGTATTTGAAAACCCAGCAAAGGACGTGATTTGTGTCTCTCTCTCTCTGTTTTTCTTTAGCAGAAAATGTTTTCACTGATGTTGTGAAACTGATCTCGGTTAAACACAGCAGCTTTCATTACAGTTATTTACAATCTATTAGATGATTTCACACTGATGTTTGCATATAAAAAAAAAATTCCCAGGTAACTGTCAGTGATTTATTTGTCAGGAGAGAAGTAGCTAAACCTAACAAGAAAGACTGTTTAGTTTGTTTGTTTTATATCAAGGTACCCTAGTATGTAAGTCTTTTTCTGGGAAAGAAAGTGTATGTGCTGAAGGATTACAATGATGAATTATTCCTATAATGAAGTCAAACTTCAGTTCCTCCCCAGTTTCTAAGGAGCAGAAGTCAGGCTGAGGGGCTCCAACGTTGTCAGCCTTGCCGATGACTTGTGGCAATGCAGTGCTGCATCATGTGATGGATGGCTGGGGCTTTTCAAGGGCTCAAGTATTTGTGACTTCTAGGAATCTGCATCTGAAAAAATGCACTTTAAAGTTTGTAAATGAGGATTATCTAAGCAAATTAAATTTTCCCTTTGTTTTATGTGTAAGTGCTCTGATACAGGATTATGGGCTGTTTCTTTCTTCTCAAACCATGATTGTGCTTAGGAATCACGACCACCAGCTACATCAGGATATGATGTGATCAGAACAAAAGAGCAGTTACCCTCAGTGATCTTCTAAGTAAAATATGGTAAAATACAACCTAATATTTCATCCTTTTGTTTCCAATTGAATATGTTTGCATTTTTCAGAACTTGTGCTTCCTGACATACGCAGAAAATGTAAAGAAAATGGTTGAGCTGTCCAAAGAAAAGGAAACCTGGCATTTGTACCCTCACACATAATGGCAGTCAAAAGGCTGAGTTCAGAAAATAGTTCTGCACACTGCAAAGTGCTTGCAGAAGTTATGCACTGGCAGGAAGGGGCGTGGGTGGCACTCAAAATTACAAAGAACAGGGAAAAGCTGTTTTTAGAAAACAGCAAAAATTTGTAAATATTATTAAATTTTTAGAAGTAGAAATGATCAAACCACTTGACTTTCTAGAAACACTGTATCACTGTCGCTGCGAAGTGCTCAAATACTACAGGTGTGAGACCTGACAAAGTTGGGAAATAGATTTTGTGATACTCTCTGCAGTGTAAGGCTTGGGAGGGGTGTGAGACCAGGCATACAGTATCAGGATGTGATTTTCAGAATATATAATGGTGGAACAATATTACATACTTCTTAAAATTCAGAGCTTAATCTTATTTGAAATGTTGACCCTAGTGTTCTGAAATAACCTCTTTTCTGTATTTTTGCATAACTTTCTTGATAGGAAATTCTCTTAAGCACAGAATTATTCATATATTCTAATTTTTGTTATGTATTCTAGATACCTCGTAAAACATTATTTGTCTATGAAATTCTGTTGTAATGTTTCAATTAATGATCCTAAGTTCTGTTTTTATTGCAGTTTCTCATACGAAATCTCGCAGATTTAGATGTTCCTTTATTAATGATGTAGAAGGCTTAAATATTTCAGTTGTCTTCTTTCAGACTTCTTAAGAGCAATTAGTTCCAAAAGTGGAATTATCTTTGAAATAATGGCCTTTGCATAAAATGTAAATAGTTGCCAATAGTTCTCTCAGTGAGCTCTCTCAGGGTAGCAGTAATTCAGTTCCATAGTTGTTTGTCTTCCTCTGTACGTGCAGTGATGTATCATAGTCTTATATTGGAGCCACCTTATTTTTAATGTCTGTAAGAGTGTACAATTTCTGAATAGTTATCCAGCATCTTATCTGTAGCCCAAGAATTTATCAAATATTCATTTCAGGTGAATGATTTAGAAGGATAGTGAGTGATCCCCAAAATATTTAAGTCCCTTCAAATTCTTCAAAAGCAGATAATCCATTTCAATCAATGTCTGAGTGAGCAGTATGACTTCATGCATATAGACTATAGCAGGTAAAATGATGATCTGCTTGGCATGCCCTACATCAGAACAGGTGCCAAACCACGAAGAACAGTGGTTCTGTATTTGGCTATGCAGGTATGGGACAGAGTTCGTGGCAGAAAGTGTGAAGGGAGCTGATATGCTGCTTTGTAAACTAACTTTCACTTTTGAAGTAGAACCCAAAGGTATTTTGAAGCATTATTAGGTGTTTCTAAGTCAGTGCAGCAACTTTTGCTCTCAAAGAAGAGATCAGAATTTGTTCGAAGAGTGACTGTGCCTACTTCTGAAAGAATCCATCCATTCTGGGAAGTGTCCCAACCACATTTTCTTTTTTCATCTGGGCGATGGTAGAAATTGGGAGAGAGATTTTAGTGCCACAGTTTATTGAATGGAGACTAAAATGAGTCAAATAATATTCAGGATTCAAAATGGTTGTTTTGGAAACCAATGGAGGCTCTAAATCATCACAGAAGTATTAATAATCTTTGCATCATCGTTAGAGTTACTAATACTGTAATTTTGTGTCATGTATGTTGCAATTTCATAGAATAACAGAATCAGTTTGGTTGGAAGAGACCTTTAAGATCATCATGTCCAACCAGTAACCCAGCACTGCCAAGTCACTCCCAAATCATGTCCCTAAGAAACACATCTACATGTCTTTTAAATACTTACAGGGATGGTGACTCCACCACTCCCCTGGGCAGCCTGTTCCAGTGCTTCACAACCCTCTCTGTAGAGAAATTTTTCCTAATATTCAAACTAAGTTTCCCCTAGCTGTAACTTAAGCCCATTTCCTTTTACCGTGTTGCTTGTTACTTGGGAGAACAGACTGACCCTCACCTCACTACAATCTCCTTTCAGGTAGTTGTAGAGAGTGATGAGGTCTCTCCTGAGCCTCCTTGTCTCCAGGCTAAACAACCCCAATTCCCTTAGATGCTCCTCATAGGACTTGTTCTCCAGACCCTTTTCCAGCTTTGTTGCCCTTCTCTGGTCATGTTCCAGCACCTCAATGTCCTTCTAGTAGACAAGGGCCCAAAACTGGGCATGGTATTTGAGGTGTTGCCTCACCAGTGCTGCGTACAGGGGGACAATCACTTCTCTACTCCTGCTGGCCACACTATTGCTGATACAAGCCAGGATGCCATTGGCCTTCTCAGCCATCTGGGCACACTGCTGGCTCCTATTCAGTCGGCCATTGACCAACACCCCCAGGTCCTTTTCTGCCATGCAGCTTTCCAGCCACTCTTCTCCAAGCCTGTAACTCTGCAGGGGCTTGTTGTGACCCAAGTGCAGTACGTAAACTAGTAGACCCTCAGGACATAGGTCTCAGCCCATCAATCCAGCCTGTCCAGATCTCTCTGTAGAGCCTCTCTACCTTCAAGCAGATCAACACTCCTGCCTAACTTGGTGCTGTCTGCAGACTTACTGTGGTTGCACTTGATTCCCTCATCCAGATCATTGATAAAGATGTTAAAGAGGACAGGACCCAATACTGAGCCCTGGGGACACCACCTGTGACTGGCCATCAAATGGATTTCACCCATGAATCATTTAATCAGGGCTCTTAGCTCAAGGTTAGGAGCAAATATGTAATCAGTGACTACTCTTGTCTCCAGAACACACCGTACAAGCTATTGTACACTAAATTATTCATATGAATTCTTAGTAAATGTCTTTCAAGTCTAGTTCAGGTGTTTATTTTAAGCTGCTATTGAATATATGGAAAAAGCTTTATTTCATGTGGTCTTGAAACAATCTTCAGAAGACTGTACATAGCTCCCTCTAATTCATGACTAAACATCCCAACATTTGTTCTTTTCTTGAATTCAGTAAATACTTCTCTAATTAAATATGTCTAATTTTAAATATGTCTATTTCATAAACAGAAAGTTATTGCCATAAATTACAACCTATGTGTGGTTTTGTGCTGGAAAATTAGGTATATTTTAAAGCAGTTTTAATGTAATTTAGGTATAATGTAATTATATCTGAAGTTTAAAATATTTTCTTTGCTGTTTCTTTCATGTCAAAGGAATTAACATATCTGAAGAGAAAAATAATCAGAAAGTACATTTATGGCTGTTAGCTGTCTGTGGAAATCAGTTATTTAGAAAATGACTGAAGTAACTCACTAGGTCTTCTGTGGCGTGGCGAGTACTTAGGGTATTTGGAACTATTAGCACACAGAAATTGAAAGCTACTTTTAACATTTAAAAATAGACACAGAACAACCATTTATTTTTCAGTGAAGGGTTATTTGCAACAGCCTGTTACTTTTTAAATTTGTATCGTTATATTCTCACCTGTATTATAAAGTGATGTTTCATCCCACCCTGCCCTCCTGCAGCTGAGCAGCAATGCTGCAGTGTCGGAGATGCCTCCTGTGCCTGGGTGTGCTCTGCAGTGCCCGGTTTCATAACATGGCATCTCTGCTTTTCGTGACCTTTGCAAGTTGCTTATCAGGAGGTGTGGGTGTGTGATACCTGATTAATAAATCACAGCCTGGCTTTAGGCATGAGGTGAGCACCTCGATGTTGAGCTGAGCCAAGGCAGCAGCACCTTCGGACAAGGAACAGAGGTAGCATAGGTACCTAAGGATGTTTTAGTCCTCAAATTTCAGCACATATAGGTTTGTAGATGCTGAAAAGGCCTGGACATTGAATGGAGGAGGAGGGGATAAGGGCTTGAACCTGGGAGCACTTCTGAGGCATAAGTACTATTGTGGATTGCTAAATTGGTTTTGGTGGGAGCTTTAGCCCTTAGTTGAACCCTGAAGCAATGGGACTTAGCTAAATCATTTTACTCCTTCCCTGCATGGGCCAGTGAAATCAGTGCTGTA